>NW_015175044.1:31910-34194 GCF_001447785.1 Gekko japonicus | reverse complement strand
CCTGACAAGTGTTTGTCCAGACGCTACTTAAAGGCTGCCAGTGAGAGGAAGCTCACCCCTTCCCTAGATAGCTGATTTCACTGTGATCTGTATTTCAGATCCTCCAAGATCATTTAGCTATCCCTGGGAGGGTGGTTGGAAAGTGCCACAAAGTTGCAGCCAACTTATGGTGACCCTGTAGGGTTTTCAAGGCAAGAGACATTCGGATTATTACTATGCAGTGTGGTCTGTGTCATGGTGATGCTGCCTTATGGTGTAGCAAGACAAGAATGTCTTCTTGTATTCCCTAAGGGGTCTGAGCTGAGTGAAACTAGAGAAAAGAGAAATTAAAGTGAAACTCACCACCACCCATGTTTTATCTGCAATAAAGATGGCTCAGTGTTTTACCATGTGAAGGAACCTAATACTTCAGACTGCTGTGTATAAACATGCTCTACAGTCACATGTTTATGAGGGAAGTGCCAAGTGTCTACCAAATAAAAGACCAGAAAGTCTACATGATTGATAAAAGAAGCTCACACTATATGACAGTTGACTGAAGGATCACTAAACCAATTTTACTTTACTATATTCAGAGAGGCCACACATTGCTAGATTGTTAGATCTTTCTTCAGGGAAGTCAACTCTTACTCTATGTTGTCGAAGGCTTTCACGGCCGGAGTTCATTAGTTGCTGTAGATTTTCCGGGATGTGTGGCCGTGGTCTTGTGGTAAGACTACGGCCACACATCCCAGAAGATCTACAGCAACTAATCAACTCTTAATCTGTTTCTGGTCTAGATTCAAGCTCTTAACTTTGCCTTAAAAGGGCTTGGGGCTGGGGTACTTGAAGGACCACTTCACCTGTACTGTCCAGTCCACTAGGTAAGATCTTCTTCCTAAGGCCAGTACTCTGTGCTCCTCCCTAAGACTGATGATGTGGGTAGTGACCACCAGAAACAGGGCCTTTTCAGTGGAGGCACCTCATCTCTGGGACCTCATTTTCCTGTTGAAGTTCAGCTGGTGCCAGCCGTGCTTCCCTTCAAGCACCAGGCCAAAACGGTTCTTTTTACTCAGGCATTGAACTGTTCTTATGGTTTGCTTCTAGCCTGAGGATTAGTTTATAAATATAATTTACTACTCAGTAATGAATGACATGGTTTATTTGGAAATATAACTTCTTTGTTGGTTTGTTGGTTTGTTTTGAGCATTTTTATGGCAGCCTTTCTCCAAATCAGGACTCAAGGCGGGTGACAATGATACCAAAACTAATATAGTATTTAAAAGGCCATAAAACCTAATGAATGCATTTTAAAAATCAGGAGGCAGATCACATTCACATACAATTAAAGAAGGGAAAGTGACAAAAACTGCATGACACAACATTTCATCAAAGAATGATACGCCCATTCTTTACTGGGGACCAATTGGATTAGAGCTGATTAACATGAAGGCGGAGCAGAGATGCTCCGTCTCCACAAGCTGGACATAAAACAAAGACAGATACCATAGAGACATCCAGTTTTGTGGGTTCTGTTTCATTTTCTTGCGGGAGCTCTAAATCTCTTCACTATGTTCTGGGCTTCCATTGTTGTACTTTTAGTGCTGTGGGGCACAGGTAGGAGCAGGTGAAACACACCTTAAAGTGCTGCTAATGTGAATATAGTGGATAAGTTGGATGAATGTGATAATTTCTGCGATATTTTTTTTGTCCAGGTTCCAGTTCTCAGTCTACACTGTCTCAGCCAGCAGCAGCATCAGTGTCACCAGGGAACACAGTGAAGCTCTCCTGTGTCATGAGCAGTGGGTCCAGCATCAGTAGCTATAATATCTATTGGTACCAGCAGAAGCCTGGGAATTCCCCAAGGTACCTCTTATGGTATCGCTCAGATTCCAGCAAAGGCCAGGGCTCTGGAGTCCCCTCTCGTTTCTCTGCTTCCAAAGACGGATCTAGTAACACCTGCTATTTAACCATCACGGGAGCCCTGGCAGAAGACGAGTCTGCTTATTACTGTGCATACTGGACCGGCAATGCTTGTCACAGTGATACAATCAGATGGGGAACTGAGACAAAAACCTCCTTCTTCTGTTCCTAAAGAGGGCTGAACTGAGCACTGGATGGCACAGAGAGAGCTACTGGAACTATTACACTTTGGAGTGAATCATGTTCCAGCCATTTGAACTGGGAGGTGGATTTTTTTTTTACTTGTTTGTTTATTACTATCAACTCTGATTGAATCTATATGGGAAAGCCTTGTGGGTGGAGGATATGCCTGAAGAAAGGATACTGCAAGTCCAGAAAACCT
>NW_015175044.1:0-31219 GCF_001447785.1 Gekko japonicus | reverse complement strand
TCAGCAGGAGGAACCTGCCCTGGCTCAAGAGACAATCATCATAAATTACTAGGATGCAATCTTATATCTTTATTGCACCTTATCTCCCTTCCCAGGAAAGAAGGACTGAAACAAAGTAACTCAATCCCAGTCTGCCACAGCCCAAAGACACAACCCTTTTGTGGTCAGGGTGACGCATCACTCACCCAAGAATGGCACATCCTGCCTTTAAGTGTCCCTTTCATCAATAGGGCCAATCAGTTCACAGCTAAATAATAGGAAGGTGGAGCCCAGATGCAAAGAGGAGAGATATAAGGGGCCATTATTGTTAAGACTTCCCATATTATCTCTTATCTTTCCTTTCCTCATTGCATCAACAAGCCCCTCATCATGTTCTGGCCACCCATTCTCAGCCTTCTAGCGTTATGGTGCACAGGTGAGAGCAAATACACACTCAAATTACTGTTAGGATGAATGTATCTGATAAACAAAGAGTTTCTGACACTTTCTGCCATATATTTTTTTTTCCAGGTTTGGACTCTCAGCCTGTGCTGACTCAGCCCCCATCAGCATCAGTGTCACCAGGGAGCACAGTGAAGCTCTCCTGTGTCATGGGCAGCGGGTTCAGCATCAGTAGCTATTATATAGCCTGGTACCAGCAGAAGCCTGGCAACCCCCCAAGATACCTCTTGTACTATTATTCCGATTCCAGCAAGAGCCAGGGCTCTGGAGTCCCCTCTCGTTTCTCTGCTTCCAAAGACGGATCTAGTAACACCTGCTATTTAACCATCATGGGAGCCCTAGCAGAAGACGAGTCTGATTATTCCTGTGCATACTGGGCTGGCAGTGCTTGTCACAGTGATACAATCAGATGGGGAACTGAGACAAAAACCTCCTTGTTCTGTTCCTAAAGAGGGCTGAACTGAGCACGTGGATGTCACAGAGAGAGCTACTGGAACTATTACACTTTGGAGTGAATCATGTTCCAGCCATTTGAACTGGGAGGTGGATTTTTTTTTTACTTGTTTGTTTATTACTATCAACTCAGATTGAATCTATGTGGGAAAGCCTTGTGGGTTGAGGAGATGCCTGAGGAAAGGATACTGCAAGTCCAGAAAACCTCAACTTTCTGCATTTCTGAAATGTTACCTTTTGGGCATCCCAAAAGAACACCAGATCTCTCTCCTTGCATCTGACTCCATTTTGAAATGGACTGAGGAAAATGTTATGCTGGCTTTCTAGAGATTGGCTTGAGACAGCTCACAAGACAATAGCACAAAACCAACAAAACCCAATAATTAAAATCAAAGCCCTTATAGAAGCCTCTAAGAACAAGCTGGTTCCATTAAAACAATTGGCTGGTTTTCGTCCAGTTTTTTCTGGACCCAAGCTTGTTAGGGTCCACCCCAGAACCCAATTCAATATTAGTCATAATAATACATATCTGTGCCTTGCTTTCAGTGATCAAAGTCCTTTGTTTCTGTTATCTCGTACTGCTTTCACCAGCCCTGTCTCATAGGCCAGCATTATTATCTGCATCATGCAGATGGGGAGGCAGAAAGAAAGTCTTGTCCATGGCCACCTAGTGAGTCAGTGGTAGAGGCATTACTGGAACCAGGGACCTCTTCAACTAGAGTCCACAGCTGTGCACTGTTAGTCGGGGGTTGTTGTTAAATGGCAAGTTTATTATTAAGAAATGGGAGAAGGCTGATCATTACAGGACTCGTCTTTCGGTCACTTAACATGCATTTAGGGGAAGGGCTGTGGCTTAGTGGAAGCACATCTGCTTGGCATGCAGAAGGTCCCAAGTTCAATCCCTGCCATCTCCAGTTAAAAGGAGCAGGCAGTAGATAATGCGAAACACCACCTGGGACCCTGGAGAGCCACTGCCAGTCTGAGTAGACAATACTGACCTTGATGGACCGATGGTCTGATTCAGTATAAGGCAGCTTCATGTGTGTTCATTAGTTAGCACCACTTAACTGCCCTTCCGTACTCAGCAATCAGAATAGCTAGAGATTTGTAAAGTTGCCGATCCTTTCCAGCCCGAGAAAACGTTATTAGAAATGAACAGGGGGTTCCAGTCATCTGCTTTAAATGATTTAAATATGTCATCTAATTAGCATGGATCAATACACACTAAGTTCAAGGGAAAGTCCTTAGATGGCACAGTCTACCGATTTCAATGTTGGAGAAGACTCTTGAGAGTCCCTTGGACTGCAAGAAGATCCAATCAGTCAATCCTAAAAGAAATCAACCCTGACTGTTCCCTGGAAGGCCAGATAATGAAACTGAAGCTCAAATACTTTGGCCACCAAGTGAGAAGGGAGCACTCCCTGGAGAAGACCCTGATGCTGGGAAAGATTGAAGGTCAAAGAAGACGGGGATGGCAAAGGATGAGATGGTTAGACAGTGTCAATAGATGCAACGAACATGAAAGACAGGAGGGCCTGGCGGGATCTGGTCCATGGGGTTGCGAAGAGTCGGACTCAACTGTGCAACTGAACAACAACAAAAACCGATTTCAAGGAGCAGCCATCAATGCAACATAAGAGCTGTTCCAAGGCACCGTTCATGCACTGCGACTCAGTACAAACGTACCTGCACAGAAGTGACCTCTGCTGGTGGCTGTTTGCTTCCCCTTATTCCCTAGTTTTATTTGGAGGTGGGAGCTGGAAGGACTTGTTCCCATTCGCTTCTCTTTGGCTTTGCTGCCATCTTCAGGCTTCTCCTAAGCAGGGAAGTTATCCAACTGCAAACATTTGGCTTAAATATAGTTCTGGAAATGCCAGCATGGCAGTTCAGAGCAGAGGCACTAGATGGGGATGTGGGCTAGGCGGTGACAGGCTGAGCTGATTTGCCAGCCTTATCCCGGGGAGGCTGCCAAGACCCCGAGGCAAAATTCGGAGATGGACAACTAGGAGGGGAAGACGAACAGGGGATTCTCTTGACTCGCTTCAAGAATAGTCAGTTTCAGCAGCCACGCAAATCTTTTCCTTGGGAGGTTAGAATCAGGACGTGGGCTTGCATGGAGGGGAGATGAATTGCAGTGATGCCAGCGGCACTATCAGAGTGGTGTCTTGGGCACACCCACACATTGTTGGCTGTTGCACTAGCACTGTGGCATCACAATCATTTGCATCTGGATCCCCCCTCCCCATGAGCACAAGGCCACTCCATTGCAAAGGACAGCTATAGTGCGATAAAAGTACAATATTCACCAAAGTATGGATACAGGCTATGATTCTCAGGAAAGCACATGTCGCAGTGCCATAGATGGTGCCTTAAGCATCATCTTGCCCTGGGCTATTTTTGGGCAGGAACGCACAGGAACGGAGTTCCGGCTGGCTCCTGAGTTGGCCACACCCAGCAGGAACCCTTTAGCATAATAGGCCACACCCAACAGCAGAAACTCATTAGGACTGGCTACATTAGGGGTGTGTGGCCTAACATGCAAAGAAGTTCCTGCTACAAAAAAAGCTCTGGACAACAAACAAGATAAACAGAATAAGAATCAAAAGGTGGATGTGGCTGGATGACCACATTTATGGTAACATGGGGGTGCGGCCTAATAGCCTAATGAGTGGTGCTGTCAGGGTGTGGCCTAATATGCTAATGTGTTTCTGCTGTTGGGTGTGGCCTATTATGCTAATGAGTTCCTGCTGGGCTTTTTCTACAAAAAATGCCCTGATCTTGCCCCAAGACTGAGGACTACCTGCAAGCTGATCCGAGCTCCTTAGAGTCAGAGCAGAAAGGATGAGGAATAAATAACTAAGACAGCTCTCTTTATTGTTCTAAAGATGCAAGCTGGGGAAAGCATCACTTTTTACCAGCAACGAGACAGAATGTTGTTGAAAACAGAGGCACTTTGACATTTTCTTGATTATAATCAATAAATCACTGTTGGGGGAGGTCGCCCAGAGGTGGGATAGTATCCAATCAAAAGTCTCGCTAGGATGCTGTAAGCCCTGCCGCCCCCACCCTACCCCCAGCACACAATGAGTTCAGGAGACTTTGTCCTGAATGTCACTTCTGGGTAGACACCACCACAGAGCCAGTTTGGTGGTGTGGTTAGGAGTGCGGACTTTAATCTGGGAGAACAGGGTTTGATTCCCCACTCCTCCACATGCAGCTGCTGGTGTGACTTTGGGTAAGTCACAAGTTCTCTCAGAGAGCAGTCCTCGAAAGAGCTCTCTCAGCCCCACCTACCTCACAGGGTGTCTGTTGTGGGGAGGGGAAGGGAAAGGAGATTATAAACCGCTCTGAAACTCCAAGTGAAGGGTAGGGTATAAATCCAATTTCTTTGTCTTCTTCTCCTCCTCCTCCTACTACTACTACTTGAGAAGGAGATACAGGCCCTAGTATAGTATTTTGAAAAGAGAGTGGGGCAGAATTTGGGTCAGGCGATGTAAGCCCTGAGGCCAGGGGTCGTTTCGTAGAAAAAGTGCTAGGGGAACTCATTAGCATAACTCATTAGCATATGCCACACCACCTGACATCAGGGGCCTGGTGGTGGACCTGCAAGGCCAGCAGGAGTGCAAGGAAGCCCCGCCAAGGCCCTCCCTGGACCCAGGCAGGCAGGGGTGGGGAGAGGCGAGGAGGAAGCAACTTACCCTCCCTCTTCTCCTGCCTCCTCCTGGCTGAATGAGGGTCGAAAGCGGGGCGGGGCTTCGTCGTGTGCCCCACCCCCCTGCCCCTCACCCGGGGGAACTGCAATCCCCCCCTCCGAATTGACCTCTGCCTGAGGCAAATATCCTCCAACCCCAACCGTCCTCCTGATTCTCCCATCTAGGATGGGAGGTGGTTAAAAAGACCCCCTTCTTGTGTTATACTGTAGAGATGCAAGGCTGGTTAAGCACCTTTCTGCTCACCTCACCCCACCATCTGTGGCCACAGCAGTTGCTCTGCTGTAGCAACCCATTTGAATTCAGGGCCGGGTGAGCAGGAAGATGCTCCTCATCCAACTTTAGAGCTCAGCTACGTGGGGGTGGGAAGATTCCTGTTGCCCTTTGCAGACCCTCACCTTGTAAACAGATACATTCTGAAACAAAAGGTGTGGCAGATCAAACAAACCCAGAAATCTTAACCCTTGAAAGATCTGCTCCCTAATTCTCAGCAGTGCACAGAAGACGCTCTGCGTGTGCTCATGGGCACCTGCTTCTGTGTTTCAGGGCTTTTCTTATGATTTGATGGAACTTGTTTATTGTTATGTGGTGGTATACAGAACATATTGTCTTTGTAAGTTTTGTTGACTATCTTGATTTGTGGGTCAGACTCTGCTTTCTCAGTATTTGTTTCTAGACCAGGTCGTGATTGTCCACATTTGTCCTGTCTCCTAGGGCTTAAATCTTGACATTAGGCAGAGCCCGTGCTCGGATTCAACCCTGCAATACATCGCTCCCCCTTTGGGTCCCAGTCTGGAGCATACTTAGAGTTGCCTCTTCTTTTCTGGCTTGGTTCCAGTTGTTGGGAGAAAGGGTACAGTGAGCCTGTTGAATTTTTGCTAATCTTCCCATGGATACTCTCAGCATGTAAGCAAGAGGTCTGCCCAGGAGCAATGGTAGTTTGCTCATCTTAAGAGCCTCTCGGGCTTCCAAGGATGCCCTGACCCTGCTGACTTCCTGTATGTTGTTATGGGACATGATCACTGCCTGCCTTTCGCCTTTTCCCCGTCCCCACTTTTATTTGGAGGCAGAAGCTGGAATGGAACAATGAGCTTCTGCTGATATCCCTTTGGCACTGCTGCCACCTTCAGGCTTCTCTTCAACAGGAAAGCATCCTTCCACAAGCCCTACGTTTAAAGACTGGTCTGAAGATACCAAAATGGCAGTTCTGCTCAGATGCACGAGGTGGGGATGTGAGCCAGGCAATAAGACCACTGCTGGATTTTCATTCCTTAGGAGTATTGATACTACTGCATTAGGCAGTGGATACTATTGCATTAGGCATTTGATGGTTTCCTATCACATTAGAGATGTTAAGTTAGCTTAGGCTGCCTAGGAAGGTAGTGTTTTCATCTCTTACTATTATTGTAAATAGTCAGTGTGCTATCTCAGGGCTACCAGATGCCCACTTTTTTGGTGTCCATCCTCTTTTGGGCTTCTTTAGCAGGAGTTTCCCCACCCCCCAAAAAATAATAGCAGCTGGAGTTACTTTTCAAGAGAGACAACAGTGTGTGAGGATAGGGTCGCTTCCTCTGACTTTTTCTTATTTGAAAGGGTCCCTTTGAGCTGCACTTACCAGAGCCAGTTTGGTGTAGTGGTTAAGTGTGGCCGACTCTAATCTGGAGAAATGGATTTGATTCCCCACTCCTCTTCCACATGAAACCTGCTGGGTGACCTTGGGTCAGTCACAGCTCTCACAGAGCTCTCTCAGCCCCGCCTGCTTCACAGGGTGTCTGCTGTGGGGAGAGGAAGGGAAGGAGATTGTAAGCCGCTCTGAGACTCCAATCTCCTCCTCCTCCTCCTCCTTTTCTCCTTCTCCTTCTCCCCCCCCCCCTTTCTGGGGAAAATTTGTTCATTTTCCCTAGGAGGGGTAAAAGTGGACTGAGGATGCTCAAGGCTGTCTTTGCTATGTGTATAGAATCAGGTGGCGTAGCCATGTTTGTCTGAAGCAGCAGAACAAAGTTTGAGTCCAGTGGCACCTTTAAAACCAACCAAGTTTTATTCACCGTATAAGTGAATACAAAGTGCAAACACACTTCCTCAGATACCACTGTTATCAGATCAGGTATCTGAGGAAGCATGAGTGCCCACGAAAGCGTATACATTGAATAGAACTTGGTTGGTCTTAAAGGTGCCACTGGACTCAAACTTTGTTCTGCTCTCTGTGTTAGAGAAGCCAGAAATTGCAGGCGCCTGTGACCTCAGCAGGCTAGTTCTGTGCTTTCCTTCCATCCCCGATTATGTTTGACGGGGAATGCTAGAAGAGCTTGCTGCCGATCTTTTGTGCTCTGCTGCCATCCTCTGGCTTCACCTGAACAGGAAAGCCTGCAGACTGCCAGTATATATCTGAAAAAGACAGAGCCACGGAAAGAGCAGGATCGCTCTGTATATATGTTGCTGTGGATGGCCTGTAGGATTGCCAATTTACCAGGAAGAAGAAGAAGAAGAGACTGGATTTATACCCCGCCCTTCACTACCCGAAGGTGTCTCCGAGCGGCTTACAAACTCCTTTTCCCTTCCCCTCCCCACAACAGACACCCTGTGAGGTAGGTGGGGCTGAGAGAGCTCTGACAGAAACTGCTCTTTTTCAAGAACAGCTCTTATCAGAACTATGGCTTGCCCAAGGTCATCCAGCCAGGTGCAAGTAGAGGAGTGGGGAATCAAACCCGGTTCTCCCAGATTAGAGTCCGCGCACTTAACCAGTACACCAAACTGGCTCTCTACACCACTACACTTAACCACTACACCAAAATGGAGGGAAATTTTAAAAAGTTTAGGGTTTCCAGGTCCACTGGTGGGGGGGGGGAGTAGGGCTGCCAGATCCAGGTTGGGAAACTCCTGGAGATTTGGGGGTTGTGTCTGGGGAGGACAGGGACCTCAGTGCTGTACAATGCCATAGAGTCACCCTCCAAAGCATCCATTTTCTCTGGGGGAACTGATCTCTGTAGTCTGGAGATGAGCTGTAAATCCCAGGGCCTCCCCAGGTCCCACCTGGAGGCTGGTAACCCTACACCCTTTTCCTTTAAAGGCAAAGGTTCCCTTGCTCGAAAGCCAGTCGAGTCCGACTCTAGGGTTGCGGTGCTCATCTCCGTTTCCAAGCCGAAGAGCCAACGCTGTCCGAAGACGTTTCCGTGGTCATGTGGCTGGCATGACTAAACACCAAGGCACACGGAACGCTGTTCCCTTCCCACCGAAGTGGTCCCTATTTATCTACTTGCAATGTCTTGCTTTCGAACTGCTAGGTTGGCAGGAGCTGGAACTAGAGACGGGAGTTCACTCCATCATGCGGCACACTCGGGTCTCGAACTGCTGAACTACTGACCTTCCACAGCCTGCAGTTCAGCGTCTTAACCACTTGAGCCACCGCAGCTCCTTCCTTTTCCTTTAACAGATGTTTAATATGTGGATTAAGGAAATTGTCCTGTGGGTATAGGAAGTGAATCTTTTCACAGAACGCCGTTCTCCCCCTACGGGTTGTTGCGGCTTAAAAAGTTACCAAATGGGCAGCTGCAGGTAGGGATTGGCAGCTCTGGTTGGGGAAATGCCTGGAACTTTGGGGTGGAGTTTGGAGAGGGGAAGGAACGCAGCAGGGGTTCTGACGCCATGCAGTCTGTCCTCCAAAGTTGCCGTTTCCTCCCAGGGGAACTGATTTCTCTGGTCTCAAGATCAGATGCAATTCTGGGAGAGCTCCAGGCCCCATCTGGAGGTTGGCCACCCTAGCTACAGAGAGCTGGTTTAAAAGCCGGCAGTTCTGATGGTCTCCTCTAAGTTATTGCTGCAGGCCATTTGATGAGGCCAACGTGCAGTGGGATCTATCCCATTCTCTCTGAAACTCTAAGGAATTACAGGTACGTTTCCGAGCCTTAATCTGGGCCAGTCAGAGCAGGAAACTAACAAACAACATCCCTTCAGAGGTGAAGAAAAGACAAAAGATTCTTCATGAATCAACATTGAAGGTGATGCATTGAAACCCTTTCTAATGATGAAAATGAGATGGAGTCAAAACACGTGTCTGTGATGCATGAGGCACATGTTAGGATTTCTTCAGGGGCTGTTTTTAAAGATGCACCCCCAATGCACCTGTTAGGGTTGCTTTTTCATGGGAGAGAACTATGGAAAACAGTCAGCCTTGAGTTGCTTTTACCCAGGGGTCATTTCGTAGAAAAAGAGATAGGGGAACTCATTAGCATAACTCATTAGCATATGCCACACACCCTGACATCACCAGAAGTGTGTCATAAGGCCACACACCCCGCCCCCAACAGTCCCGGCCACCGCCGGCCTTGCAGCTCCACTGAATAAATCCACCTGCAAGGCCAGCGGGAGTGCGAGGAAGCCCCGCGAAGGCCCTCCCTGGCCCCAGGCAGGCAGGGGTGGAGAGAGGCAGGGAGGAAGCAACTTACCCTCCCTCTTCTCCTGCCTCCTCCTGGCAGAATGAGGGCCGGAAGCGGGGCAGCCGGAAGCAGGGGGTGGGGCTTCATCATGTGCCCCGCCCCCCGTACCTCACCCGGGGGAACTGTGTTCCCCCGCGATCCCCCCGAAATGACCTCTGCTTTTACCCCCTCTGGAGGCTTTTCTGCATTCTCATTTTCCTTGCTTGTAAGTTCCTGTTTCTTGGGGAGGGGGGGGGGTCTGCACATGCTTTGCTCCCTCTAGTGGTCAGTACTATAGTACATTGGTACATCTCCCTGCAGAATTAAACTGCTGGTTTTTATGTTGGACATATACTGTACTATCGATTTAACCAGTAGAGGGAGCAAAACATATGCAGAACAGGACCCCCACCCTGGAAGAAACAGGAATTTACATGTGAGGAAAATCAGAATGCAAAAGAGCCCTGCGGGGGGATTTGCAGATCAAGTGGTGCTACTTTCAGTGAGGAAAGAACAGAGGAGGAAAGGGTTAAAAGCAATACTCCTTAGAAAAAGGGGGGTCTTTTCAAAACAGCTTGGAAGACAATGTAACACACACCTTGATCCTTAGAGCAAGTTCTAAGTGACTTAGGAAATGGAATGAATTTGGGAATCTTTGATATGCAAATTATTATGAGCTGGTGCAGAGAAGTAACTGAGAGAAATCAGCCCTTGTTTCCTATGAAAAGCAGAGAGTGGGGCCATTTCCCCTGAGATTGGATAGCTTCAGCCCTTTTCTCACTGGGCAAGGCGTTCTTTTGACCCCACCCCAGGGAAGGAACCTGGAGGAGGAATCGAATGCAAAGAAGCTCCCAGTGGGGTAGAGCTCTGTGCTCTGTGAAAACGAGAATCTGCTTTAGACTGAACTGGAAGACGCTTGCTTGTCTATCAAGGTTAGTCTTCCCTGCTTTGATTGGCAGCAGCTCTCCGATGGAGATCTTTCACCTCACCTCCCACCTGGTTGTTTTAATTGGGCAGGCTGGGGATTGCATCTGGGAGATGTTCTGTAACTGACCCACAGCATCTCCCTCCAGAAATGTGCTTGTTAACTTCCTCGAAGGTACCACAAGCTGCTTCCATCTTCGACAGTGACCCAAACAAGACCTGCCTATAAGCCAAGTAAAATTTCTGTTCTGGCTTCAGGCATATCCCACCACCAGTGTTCCCTCTAAGCTAAGTTGGTGTGAGGTAGCTCACAGTTTTTTAGCCTCCGGCTCACACATTTTTGTCTTACCTCAGGAAGGATGGCTCCAGAGCAAACTAATTTATGCAGTAGCCAAATTGCTCGCTCACAACTTTAATGCCAGTAGCTCACAAAGTAGAATTTTGGCTCATAAGACTCCACAGCTTAGAGGGAGCATTGCCCACCACATGTGATTCTTCATTTTTAAAAAACAACAAATGCATGTTTTCCTTTTTGAAAGAAGAGTTTGTTTTATAACTTTGTATATGCTATGAGTTCTAATTTTCTTACATTACTTCTTCCCACTTCCGATGTGCTAGACCGTGTTTCTTGGAGTCTTTCCCAGTCTGCCTAACCCACTTACGTTTGGCTAACACTAGCCACATCTGTTCCTGCAGATAAGATGGGAGAGTCATTTTAGAAGAAAGATTGTAGTGGTGAGTATTAGACTAGGTTCTGGGAGGTCCGGGTTCAGATCCTCAGGCTGACATGGAGGCTTGCTGGGTGACCATGGGCCAGTGGGTTTCCCTCAGCTTTACCTTGCAGCAGTGTTGTTGTGAGGGAAAAAATGGAGGGGGGGAATAATGTTGTAAACTGCTTTGGGTCCCCACTGAATAAATTAAATCAATAAATATTGTACCGATCTGCAAAGGAAAAAGCAAACTTGTTCCTGCATTTTAGAACTCTCAGAAATAAACGCAGAGTTATAGGATGACTGACAAACGTGAAGCAGATTCGAGTTTGCTATTTTGAAATGGTGAGATTGCATTAAACATTCTGTCACCTGTGCATAGACTCTGGCTGTCGTTCATGATGCCCTCTTTCCGGGGCTGGATTTAGACTTGCTGAGGCCCTAAACTATACAAAACCCAGAGGCCCCCTCCTTTTTTAAATTACATCAGCTGGTCTCAGAAAAAAATAAAATATATACGCCTTTTTAATATTTGAAATCATTTTTTATATTGTTTTTATTCGAGGCCCCAGCAGATTGCGATGCCCTAAGCTGTAGCTTATTTAGCTTATGCATAAATCCAGCACTGCCTCTTTCCCAATATATTTCTAAAGTCTCTCCTCATCATAAAAATGTCTGTTATGAGGATCGATACACTGGAGAAGAATTATACCACCAGCGCACCATCACCACAAAGGTGTGGATAGCATCAGGGTGCTAGACGGCCCTGGGACAAAGACTGGATGGCAGAGTCGCTTTGGAACTTCATTGTTCTGGGTCTATCTTGCCAGAACCCATCTTGGAATCATGGACATTTGGAGCACCAGCACTTTACTGTGTTATTGTATTATTTTATCTTGTTTTTAACTGTTTTAAGCATGGCCTTGAGCCCTAATGGTTAGCCGCCCTGAGCCGGAGGGGAGGGCGGGATATGAATCGAATAAATAAATAAATAAAAATAAATTAATTAGAGTAAAACACAGCTGCCATGCTTTGTCCCAAGACACAGCAGTATTCCCCAGACACAGGCGGATTTCCTTTCAGCACAAGGTGGTCTAGGGACCTGCTGGACAGATGGACGTGCAACGAAAAAGTGGTTGGTAATGGAAGGCTGCTCATCCCCATCAACGTGTTTCCTCTGGTGGGACTGAGTCAGGGTAGGGGCTTCAACTGGTATGACTCGGCATAGGATCTCTGCAGGGGGCCACAATAATGTGGGATGCAGCAAGCAGCAAGCAGAGAACATGTTTGAAGCCAAAAAGGGACCTGATGAGCAAGTTAATTTATCTGGGAAATTGTTATACCCGGGGAACCTGCCCAAAGCAGGAAGGGGAATCCATTTAGCTTTGGATACTGCACTAATATGACCATTTGCCCCTTGACTGTCTTGTTCATGCAGGAAAATCCAGATGGTGAATGATTAAAACAGCACCACATGCCATGATGTGTGTATTTTCCCAGAGTCTTGTCTCCCTCGTGCCTCACCTGAATGGCTTCTAACCACTGCTTGGAGGCAGGCCTGCAACTACGACCTAGACAACACAAAAGAATTGTGCCGTAATGCCGACAACCACAGGGGAGAAAGGGCAAGCAATCACTTTATACTGGAACACTGTTTTCAATGCAGAAAGGTACAGCTTCAGTCCCGGTTGACTTTGGGGTTGCCGGCCACAGCTGACCCTTGTTCTTGTACCTTCAGTCACAGAAAAACACAACTTGATGGGAAGAAATGGATTCAAATGATTTGTCTCCAACACTGTCTTCATTCATGCACTTCCCTGCAGTTTTTCAAAAAGACATAAGAGAAAGGCCAGTAAAAAATACCATTTCTAAACCCCTAGCTGCCTTAGTGGCCTTGATTGGGCAGGATATAAAAGATTGTAAATAAAATAAATGAATGGGAGAGCAAGGTTGGGTTTGAATGAGTTCTGGCTTTAGAACTTCCCAAAAAACTACAACAGTTGTCCAGCAGCAATTCCTTTCTCCTTATAGATGTCTCCGGGGAATCAAACCCAGTTCTCCCAGATTAGAGTCCACACACTTAACCACAACACCAAACTGGCTCTCTAACCACTGCTTGGAGGCAGGCCTGCAACTACGATCTAGACAACACACAAGAATTGTTGCATAATGCCGTAATGCCGACAATCACAGGGGAGAGAGGGCAAACAATCACTTTATACTGGAACACTGTTTTCCATTCCAGAAAGGTGCAGGTTCGGTCCCGGTTGACTTTGGGGTTGCTGGCCACAGCTGACCCTTGTCCTTGTGCCTTCAGTCACAGAAAAACACAAGTTGATGGGAAGAAATGGATTCAAATAATTGGTCTCCAACACTGTCTTCATTCATGTACTTTCCTGCGTTTTTTCAAAAAGACATAAGAGAAAGGCCAGTAAAAATACCATTTCTAAACCCCTAGCTGCCTTAGTGGCCTTGATTGGGCAGGATATAAAACATTGTAAATAAAATAAATGAATGGGAGAGCAAGGTTGGGTTTGAATGAGTTCTGGCTTTAGAACTTCCCAAAAAACTACAACAGTTGTCCAGCAGCAATTCCTTTCTCCTTATAGATGTCTCCCCAGCTGCCCTGGTCTGCTGTTCTAACCACTAACTGTTCTTATCAACAGATGTTTGTCTAATTTCGTGAATGGGCGGGGGGGCAGTTAGACGGCTTCCTCTTTTCTAGCTCCACTGCACAGAGGATACGAGGTCCGATGAATGCGTCACATGACACAAAACCGGTGCTCTGTGGCTTCGGAAAACGGCAGTTGGGCTTGAGCAAAAGACCTTTTGTTCTACAGAACGGCCTTCTAGGAGCGGGCACTGGCTGCATGCATATTCATTGGTGAAGCGGTATCAAGTATTTGTCATGTTCTTCAGGAGGAGAGTGTGGATCATGGTGCCTTCAACTATCAGGGAAGGGTACTGCGAAGACTTGCACATGTTCTTCTTTTGGATGGGTGGGAAATGGGGCTCATTAGCAATGCACCAGAAGCCATTTTAAAGGGATGTTTAATGGATATAGATGGAGTAAGAATGAGCTCGCTGGATTCCTATTCATGGGCCTGTATGACCACCAAAGGATGTTCTTCGGGTAAGATATGGGTTGTACTCTGAAAATACAAATTCGCGAAGTACGACAGGATCACATCTTTTGCAGCCAGAAGCAATGGTCTCTCTTGGAAATATTATAATTTTGCCTTATGGGAAACTTGGAATATATTTCCACTCTGATGTCCTGGAATATTTTTGCAGCACTTGTTGTGCAAAAGTTTTTAATATGCAAAATGGCTATCCCAGAGATATGGATCACTTTTAAAGACATTTCCAATCCTGCCTCCACATTCTTCCATTGGCAAAGGATGCTACAACCCCATTGTCTTGATCTGGAAATAAATCATCTAGAGCTATGCGGAGTCTAACTTGAGAGCACCCTAAATCTCCTGCCCTGAAACATCAGAGGAGGCACAGAAATGCAGTTCAGGTAAGCTGGACAGTAGTTTCCTCCTGGGAATTGTTTTCCTTTAATGTTGTCACCCCGTTCTTGGGGGGGGACAGTTATCTCAAAGAACAATTGAGTCATTTGCCAAATGAACTGGAATAATTGTTTGAAAGGGTGCTAGACAACAATTTGTAAAGGGATGCAATGGAGAATGTGGCAGCAACCTTGAACTGTGTGGGTTTGAGTTGCATTTTGTGGTGTCTCTAACATGCCAGGCAGGTGAGTTATTCTGGAGAAAACAGGAAAGTCCTTTACAAATAAAATAACAGTATCTGACCACATTCTCCTGTTACAAACCATGAGCTCACTTGATTTCTCTTCATGGGCATTAGTCTGTATTACCATCAAAGGACATTCTTCAGGTAAAGTATGGGTTATACTCCAATTACTACTTTTTACCAAGGACACTGTCTGTTTTTAAGTTTGTTGGTTGGTTGGTTTATTAAATTTGTTAATCATCCGATCACTGCAGTGCATCATTCATGAAAACATCAAGAAAAAAATAAGATCTTTCAAGCAAAAAGATGGCGTCTATTAAGCTGTCCCGGTATAGACTGCTGGCAGCTTCACGGGCAGGGGGAAAGAGGATAAAACAGATATGCAAAGCAACTGGGGCAGAAAGGGTGCCAGCTATGATGGAAACCATTCCTGTCGTCAAACCAAAGGTCTGGCAGAACATCACTGTGGAATTGCATGAGGTTCTGGGGGGAAAAAACTGGCCTTTTTTTGTCTTCCCCCCTCCCCATCTTTTGGGGATGCCATCTTAAAATTTTGTTAACCTGAGTTTTTCAAAAGTTTTCAAGACTTCGCAGCCTCTCCGGGCTTTTAAAAACTCAGAGTGGGGAAGACTGGTTTCATGTTGTCTGTATTGCACAGGCATGTAAATGCATGGGTGTAGACACTAAAGCGTCATGCAGTGCACACCATTTGAGATACTGCATCCACTGAGTTGTACCTTTGTACTATTGCTCGGTAAATGAAGGGGGCAAGCGGAATTGAGCCAGCTCTTAATGGTGGTAGGCTCTGGGTGAGGAAGGATCCTTGGTGCAACAGGAATATTACAAGCACATCTCTGTTTGCACCTTTTAAATGCTGGAGATAACTGGGGGGGGGGGTCATACCTAACAGGATAGTTGTGTGTCTACACAGGGAATGGGTATAATGGGTTACCAAATCTCACAGGCTGCCTTAGAGGAAACCAATATTATTCATCTACACGCCCCTCAGCCACGCCATTCCTATCTGGATGCTCCTGAAAGCTTAAAGCCACAGACTTTGAAATCTGTCCAAGCCACAGGAGGGAGAATCATAGGGTGATTCCACACTGAACCTTAAATGCTGGTTCAACCCTGTCCCTGAACTTACATTCTACACTACACTCAAGTTCACCCCTGTAATTAACTTGGGGTATTTTTTGTTTCCACATTACATTGAGGTCACCCCAGTTTCGCCCTACACTTGTCCAGGGATAAACAGATGCTGTTATAACCAGGGATAAATGCAGGGATGAGATTCAAGTGTGGAAAAGACCACAGTGGTGAAAAAGAATCTAGGCAAGAATTTTGGCAACAGAGACCCATGGTGGAAAGGGCTAGACAAACCTGAAGAAAGCCACGTTAGTATTTTATAGGAGGAGCATTTGATTTAAGCCAAGACTATCACTCTGTGTTTGTTTTTGGGCCTCATTAGTCCAGCCCTGCAAAACTTGCTCGCCACAAAATGCCACATGAGTTAAAATCACCAAAGCTGCCTTACATAACTTCTGAGAATGGATTGCCATCCATTTTAAGAAACCGATGGAGAAATGAATGGTCAAATATACTATGCAGGAGTGGTGGAGTAGCAGCACCCAGATCCAGTGTGTACACAGGACAGATCCACTGCAAAGCTATGTGCATGGTATAGCTCTTTGTGTGTCACCCACACCTCCCACTACAGCCCATCCAGTTGCCAGACTGGGGCAACTCCCTTTTCCCAATGGGTTATTCTGCATCCCAGAGTCATCATGGGCCTAGATTCTTTCTCTCAGAACTTCTGTCCCATCACCCTCTGCCTCAAACGCATTACCTGTGTAGTAGCTCTACCAAAAAGAGGAAGCGGCCCTTCCGATTATTTTTGTACAGCCATGAGTCACTGTGTGTATATCTTCGGCGGCGGGACCCACCTTTCCGTCCTAGGTAAGTGGTTTTTAAACTCACATACAAATGCTTTCCAGTTGTTATTTGTTTTAAAATGTTTTTCTGTTCCTTCCAAAACTCTGTCTGACTGCCCGACGGGGGAGTCTGGTATGGTTGCATTGATCCATCTGAAAAAGATGGTCACCTCGTTTTCCTTTCTAACGTGAAAAAGACTGGGGTAGATCCGATCAGTTTGTAGGATTTTTCTGTCCTTTTCCAAATTGGTTAAAGGCTGCAATATTATGTCCAAGTGTCGAAAGCGAATCCTTCTGAGCAGACTGGGACTGAACCTCAGAGTAAATGTGCATAAATTTAAGCTCTCGGCTCTCTTTTGCAAATCTTTTTGCTCACATGAAATTGTTGGATTTTTATTCCAGGATGTTGTTTTAAGGAGAAATAAATTATAATCCAGCCATGTCACATTGGATGGTATTGCAGTCATCTCTGTGTAGGTTTCCATTGGGAGAAAAATATCCCCAAAAAGGTTGTGGTAAAAATGAGGGGGGAAACCCCAAATTATTACATAATCAGCTAGAACAAATTCCTTTAAAAACATAGAAGTGCATATATGTCTTAACAATGGAAAATGAAGTCTAATTTGAAGAATGATCAAAAAATAATATTTAATATTTAGTGAAATGGCCGTTTTTAGAAATGATCTTGGTTGACGCTGGCAAGCCTGTTCTTCCCTGATATTTATGGCTGAAAGTAGAATGTGTTGGTACCCATAAGTGCCAATGAATGAGGAAACAAGAGAAGTAAATGAGCATCTCTTAGGGGGGAAATGTGTGGCACTCTTCAGGTGAGTCTATTCTAGGTGCAGCAACGGGCTATAGAGGAGGGCAGATGCATTTAAAAGGGTTAAAAAGAAGTCTCAAAAATCAGAATGTCGGACTCTTGCCAGATTGTTCCTCTCTTTCTTTGTATCTCCCTGAGTGCAAAAGAAACCAGTCCCCAGCAAAACATGGATGGGTGGACTTAAGACCACCCAACACGTCCAAAACACTTTTTCTTGGCAATAAATCCTAGTGTTAAAAATCAATAGAATTTATCTCCAGATAACCAGCTTAGATTTCAGTGTTAGTTTTCTGTCTACCACCTGGTTGCTGTTTAAAGGTAGACAAGGACTGTAGATAGTCATGTTGGTCTTAATAGGAAAAAATCTTGGAAAACAGTGGCACAATTCCTGTCCTGGGGCCAAAAAAAGTCACCAAAAGTCACCAAAAAGTGAGCAAGCTTTTAAGTTCAGTAAAATTCTTCATTGTTCAGCGAAATAGTGGCCAAAAAGACAAACTGGACAAGCTGGATAAATCTGCAGTTAGTAATAATCTCAACATGGAGTGGTCTATTATAAAACTGTGGGTTAGGGTTTCATCCATCCTGGTGAAGAATTTGGAGGAGCCGGACTCATTGCTTACTATTCTGAGACTTTTTAGCCAGTCCTAAGAATGTGTGTGTGTGTGTGTGTGTGTGTGTGTGTGTGTGTGTGTGTGTGTGTGTTTGCTCACTGATACCTTGGCCATTTTTAGTCCAAGGAGTACTCTGGGGCAATTTATGATAAGAACAAAACAAATCAGGTTAAGGACAATAATCAGCGTTAAACCAGACAAACCTACAAAGCAGTAGAAATGCAGTGAAGACTCAACAGCAGCAGAGGGGAAAAATACTCTTTAAAATCATTGCAGAGCAGCGAAGACAAATGGTTATCTTTAAAAATAACACAGCAGCAATGTAATATAGCTACAGTTAGTCTATAATCTTATACAAATTTACCTGGTAGTAAGCTCATTGCATAAGACAGGACTTACATCTGAGTAAATATGCATAGGATTGTGCTAAATCAGTGGCGCTGTTGCTGGATTTTGCACATCATTAAAAAGGACTGAGTGGGACATGGACCAACTTGACCTCTGGGGCGGTACCCACCATGACGTTCTCCTATACAAGCTATTCTGAAATGTACATCCTATTTATTTATTTATTTGAACAGACTTGTACAGAAGAACTTCTAGGTGGATTGTGCCCCGTGTTAATTAATGGGTGCCTGTTCAGGGCAGGTTGGTTGGGATTTTGGGTCCCTAAGAGACCAAAGATATCGAGCTGGCCCTTGATACAAAGAGCAGAAAACCACTTTTTGTGAACAGAGACATTATGGTATAGTAGTTAGAATGCTGGACTAGGACCTGGGTGCAAATCCCCACTCAGTGTGAATCTCATTCTGTACTTTGGGCCAACCTCTTTCTTTCAGCATGCAGCGCTGTTGGATTTAAAAAAAAAATACAAATCTGAGAGATTTCTTTTCAGCCCAGCCAAAATTAACTCTTTTAACTTCACTTGATTTCAGGGGCAAATACTGCGTCTCTTCCAATGAGACATGAAAGAGAGTGGAAGGCATTCAGTTTCGAATCTTGTGCATATCTAGTTTTCCACACTGCAAATAGTTCTGATCCAGCTTTTTGTTTTCTTCTATTATGAGTGGAGATGCTGATCTTTGTCCTAGAGTGCTATTCTTCAGAGCCATTGTAAATTCTCACTCCTTTAAACACAAATAATATTTGCAATGGCTTTGAAGAATATACCATTGCATGAAAACAGTATGGAGATCTTATGAGATCTGATGTCCATAAACTGTCATTTAGCTCCAATGAATATAGCAGTCCTTACACAGTAACCTGTGTGCTAAATTTGTGTTTGAATTTAATTGCTTTTGAGTCTTAAACGAAATGTTTAAGGCTGCAACCTGAATACGGTGGGGACTAACTTCTAAGTAAATAGGCATAAAAGCTGGTTGTAAAGGAACGTTCTGGATCATGGGGTTAGTTTAATATATTTCATTCATCAGCCCCAATCACAGGGTTGCAAACACAGGGTTTCAGCTGCCAAAATAAGCAGGTGCATCTTTTTCTTGGCACAAAGAGGATCACTCACTAACTGCTGCCTATCAAACTCCTGTTTAAGGAGTTCAACCTACACTGAGATCATTAGATAATATTTGCAAGAGTGACCTCTTGCCCTTTAGATAGTGTGATGTGATCGGGGCAACTTCAGATGGACTTTCACCAGCAGGATTTTAATTCACAATTAGTCATGGCTAGGTTTGGGTGCATTGTGGCACACAATTTTTGCATTCTGATATGTTTTGTATTTTTAAGCAGGTTTCTAGTCCTCAAATTCAGAAAACCAGAGCAAGAGGGAAGACTGGGTGGGAGCATTTTCACTGGTCATGAAATGATGGGCTGACACACCCTTTTGTGTTCCTTCGTCAGGCCTTTTATAATGATTTGTCCCTTCTGCTCCCTTCCTGTCACATACTCTCCCTCTACAGCAAGGAATCCAAAGATCAGTTCCTGGGATTCTAACTTTTGATATCAAACACTTCCTGATTCATTGTATTCATTTCAATAGGAGTAGGGCATAGGCACCAATACTGACAGCACTTTCAAGAGGCTTAAGTTTAGCTGGGTTGTGCTCAAAGGATGCTCTACACAAAACAATGTCATCAGAATGGTCGTGTTTTAGCAGACCTGCCTTTTTGCCCAGAACTACCTTTTTGCCATTTAAATCCAGTGCTGTCCGTCCTACCAGCAATAGGTTAGGGTGTTTGATAGTTGTCAGCTTCCAAAAGGTGGCGTGTTGTTTCACATCACCCATCTCCCAAGTAATGGAAAGTTCAAGGATGCATTGTCCACAACGTTTTCCTTGGAGGAAAGCATTCTAGAAACTGGCTCAGTTCAGACACTGTGCAAAGCCGTGGTTTAATTAAACTAAGTTCAGTTTGCATCATTGTCTGAATGCAGGCTACTTCACTAGATATGGTTGAACTGTCAAGCCAGGATCTGAAGCCAGGAGTTGAAGTCAGTTTATTAACCACAGTTAACTAAAGTTTCATGTGATGACTCAGTGCAGACATGCTGGTGAATCATGGTGCAGTCACGGCTTGCTCTGACTTCTACCCCCCAGGGCTAGCAAGAGAAGGCAATGAAACCAGAATTTGTTGAGCTACATCCTAGTTTTGCTAATTTGCCATAGTTAAAATAAACCATGGCTTGAAACCATGATTTATTTTAAGCAAACTTTGATTGGTGTGACTGTTCAAATGCAGTGTCTTCACAAACAGTGGTTAGCCTGAAGCCATCAAACCAGAATGTGAAATCATGCTTTGAAATTGGTTTATTGATCACAGTCTTAACAATGGTTTGGCAAGATGTACCAATGTGGGCGCTCTGTCTTCATCCTGGCTTATACCCTGGCACTTTGCAAGCCAGGATACCAGCTGGGTCCATGAGGAAGGAGGAAAGCAAAGGCAATAAAGACCACCATTGGTGAAGGCAAAGCCAAATCCTAGTTTCTAAACCATGGTTTCATATTGTTTTTGAACCAAACCACTGGATCTCTTTGAAATAAGGTTTAAAAAATTAGATGTACTTGTTGAGCTGCTATTTAAGAGATGCACAGCATTGAAAGACACCGTTAACAAAGTCCCATTATAAGATCAGTTCTCCACCCCATCTATCCAACCATCCAAGGTTTGGAGCTGCTTATTCTAAAGCTAGAGAAAATTGACATAGGTAGCGATCACACGCACAAATAGCCGCACCATAGGAACGAATGCCAGGTGGATTTAAAGGGTGCAATCAGATGCAAACATCTGCCCTGCGTCCTGCACCCATCAGCAACCCATTTTGTTCCGTCACAGAAGCGGACTAAAAAGACACTGGGGAAAGTCCAGTAGCAAACAGGTTGCTACAGGCCACAGACGGACTTTCCCTTGTGTGCTCGCTCCAGTGCGCTCTCATGGCGTCTCCGTGCCATTGTTTTTTTCCCCTTCTCAGTATGTGCATCATCGCATACTGTCATAGGAAGCCCTCAGTGTGAATGCATATTTAGTAATTGTAATTAGTTTGGTGTAGTGGTTAAGTGCGCGGACTCTAATCTGGGAGAACCGGGGTTGATTCCCCACTCCTCCACTTGCACCTGGCTGGATGACCTTGGGCAAGCTGTAGTTCTGATAAGAGCTGTTCTTGAAAAAGAGCTGTTTCTGTCAGAGCTCTCTCAGCCCCACCTACCTCACAAGGTGTCTGTTGTGGGGAGGGGAAGGGAAAGGAGTTTGTAAGCCGCTCTGAGACTCCTTTGGGTAGTGAAGGGTGGAGTATAAATCCAATCTCTTCTCTTCTCTTCTCTTCTTCTTCCTCTTCTTCCCCTTTAGAACCACCTCAGCTAGTGGCTAGAGCCAGTTTGGTGTAGTTGTTAAGAACAGCAGACTTTTAATCTGGAGAATCGGGTTTGATTCCCCACTCTTCCACATGCAGCCAGCTGGGTGACCTTGGGTCAGTATCACCATTCTCTCAGAGCTGTTCTCTCAAGAGCAGTTCTCTCAGAGCACTCTAAGCCCCACCAGGGTGTCTGTTGTAGGGAGAGGAAGGGAAGGAGATTGTAAGCCACTCTGAGACTCCAAGTGAAGGGCGGGATATAAATCCAACTCTTCTTCTTCTTTTATTACCATGACTTCAAACAAAATGGTTTAATCCGATCATGATAATCCTATCATGACAGATTCAGGTGGATAGCCATGTTGGTATGAAGCAGCAGAATAAAGTTTGAGGCCAATGGCACCTTTAAGACCAACCAAGTTTTATTCAGGGTATAAGCTTTCATGTGCTCACACACTTCTTCAGATACAACAAAGTGGAAATTACCAGTCCATACCAGTCCATTATTGTTGACCCTCTTACCTGTATGTATGGACTGGTAATTTCCATTTCATTGTGTCTGAAGGCATGTGCATGCACACAAAAGCTTATACCTTGAATAAAACTTGGTTGGTATTAAAGGTTCCGTTGGACTCAAACTTTGTTCAGCTTTTTGGTTTGTTCTTATCAACAGCCAGGCAAAGGCTGTAGGCTCATTCACATGTGGAAGTGGTCTTAGCCACTCCTCTGCCCTTCCCCCTCTACTATGGAGCTGTCCCTTCTTCTGCCCTTCTTGCCAGCTGGTGCCCGCTATGGTGACTGTAGTGGTGGTGGCCCATTTTAAATACACTACGCAGCCGCATTTTGACCCCCATCTCCCCCCATTCCCCCTGCATCTTCTTACTGTTTTTTTTTAGATCGAGAAGATGTGGGGGGAATCGGGGGGGAGATGCGGGTCAAAATGCAGCTGTACAGCGAATAGTGTGAAATTGACCAATGCAACCAGGGCAAATGGAAGAGCGAGGGTGGCACACCTGACATCACTCAGGAGGTTTTATAGTTTTCGGCTTCCAAAAAAAACAGGACATTGTTTCACATTCCCCTCTACCTTGGCCGTAGCAGATTCACACAGCTAACCCTCTCCAATCTTCCTTACAGGTGGGGACGACTCCCCTCCCATAGTGAACCTCTTCCCTCCATCTAAAGAGGAGATTACAAGCAAAAGCAAAGCCACCCTGGTATGTTTGGTGCAAGACTTCAATCCAGGCGACGCCCAGGTCACCTGGGAGGCTGACGGGGCCGCTGTCTCAAATGGGGTGGAGACGACCAAACCAACTAAGCACAACAACAAGTACATGCTCAGCAGTTACCTGACTGTGACTCCCTCAGACTGGGAAAGGCATGAGAGGTACACCTGCAAGGTGACGCACAAAGGGTCCAACTATGAGAAGAGTGTGAGCCATTCGCAATGTCCTTAACCCTCTCCTGCCCACAGAGCTTTGCTGCATCTGGATCCCAGCTGCGTAAGGAGGAAAACTTCAGATGGGCCATGCGACAGGCTCTTTATGCCCCCCACCTACCCCACTTTTTCTACTGTACCACCCACAATTTTCACACACTTTCCCTATTTCCCCCAGCTTCATAAGCATCCTTGTAGTTTTAATGAATAATAAAACCAGAATCATGCGATTTTTGCTGTCTCTGTATAAAATCTCTCGAGTGGCAATTTTAAAAAAAAATTGTTAATTGACATCTGTCAGTCAATAAAAAAGACAATGCTTGATCATGTCACGTTTGTACGCTAAAATCATTTCTCCTTCACCGACACTAATCGGGGGAGGGGATGGGTAAGCAAATGGTTCACATGGTTTCCTTTCTGTTTGAAAATATCATGTGGAAACTGGCTTTTTCTTGGAGAACCTGTTAAATCAGATTTCATAAGAGACTTTGAGGATGAAGATATTTCAGTGTGGGCTTTCAGCAGAAGTGTACTTGAGGCAGTGCACAATAACAGGGAAATCACCATTTCAAACAATCACATCAGCTGAAAGAGAGCCTCCAGCAATTTAAACAGCCACACGGCACAGTAAATTGCAACCAGAGGGCATCAAAACAAAAGGAAATGTCCAGGCAAATAAAAGTGTCTTCATTTGGAATCTAAAACTCAAAAGGGTAGGCACCATCTGAACAGGTGCAAGGAGAAATGTCTGTAGATGGTACCACCACCAAAAAGACCCTGTTCCTGGTGGCCTTCCACCTTACTTCAAGAAGTGGGGGCAATGGATTTCTGGCCATTAGGTTTTGGACAACAGGTAAAGCTTTGGGGATGGGACGATAAAGAAGAGTCCATTGCTATACACACAAGATCGCACATTTGTGTTCTGCATTAATTAAATGTGAACCTACTTACCAGTTCTGTATTCAAAAAACAGTAGGATCCCTAAAAGGTACCTTACAAAGGTACACTGTCATTTATCTCATTTGTTTAATTATAAAATTGACATTTATTTCTTTGTGTCCCCTCTTCCTCCAAGGAGAGTTACGATTTATTTAAAAACAACTATAACAGCTCCCAATGCCATATGTGAATTATGTGCTGTCTGAAAAAGTAAACTTTTTCTCCTGTCCTGAATCAATTTAATTGGGTATCCCTATGAGAGATGGAGCAGCATTTCCCTCTCTCCACTTTCTCTGCACAAGGCGTGGTCAAAACCATCCCACAATTGATAAATCGGATTAATGCATCACCTCTAAGGATTAATCCTGCAAAGATAACTCTGTCCAAATTTGGGGGTACTGAAATAGACAATGCAGTCATTGAATGATGGCTCCCCAATGTTACCTGTTAATGGGAGAATTCTAACCTACTGCACAGGGTTGTTGTGAGAATAAAATGGAGGAGAAGAGAAGGATATAAGCCATTGGGGAGGAAAGTGGTATATAAATTAAAAAATGAATAAATAACACAACCCAAAACTGAAAGCCTTTTGCAAGCAAACCAAAGCAGGTCTGCTCAGAATCCTACTCATGTTTTTTTTAATGGGGCTTACTCCCAGGAAAATGGTCTTAAGATGCCATTGTCACTGTTCCTGAACTGACCACTGCTTCCTCATACCTGATTCCATTCCTACCTAAGGCCTCAACAGAGAGTATCAATAAGAAGCTAGGAAATGGCATTATGGTAGCTATATGTCCCATGCCATACTGTATGCATCCACAGCCATAGATCCTGTGTTATGTCCTGGAAAATGGGTAGAATCCACCTGTGCTAAGAAGTAGTGGGAGATGATAGTCAGGACCTGTTGTGTTCCTTACGCCAGAACTTCACATTTCCCCAAATTATATAGTTTTCATCTCCAAGAAGGAATATGCCACATAAACCTGGCAGTTCTTTTTCATAGGGAAAAAAAATGGTACAGGAAATGTTATCATTTAACTACCCTGCAAACATTAACTTCCCTATGTCTGTGAAATAAACATGACAGAATCTGGATGAGGGGTCAGACAGTAATTTTTATTTTATTAAAAAAGTTTCCTTTGCCTTTTCATAAGGCTTTAGTCACCTGGAGCCCACAGAACTATGGGAAGTCCACTCACATACACCTTGAGCACTTCATTGCAATGGTCATATTGTGTTCAGAACAGCTGGTAGGAAGAGCAAAGAAAAGTTGGTCGGGATGGGGTGAAACCGCCAGCTCCTGGAGATTTGGGCATGGACCTTGGGGAGCCTGGGCTTCAGGGAGGAACCTCAGCAGGGCATAATGCCATAGAGTCCTTCCTCCAAAGCAGCCATTTTCTCCAGGGGAACTGAGCTCTGTAGTGTGGAGATCAACTGTAAATATGGGAGGTAACCAGGCCCCATCTAGAGGCTGACACTGCTACAATGGGGAGTTCAGGAACATGCAACTGGGGACACTTAAGATCATAAGAACCATAAGAAGTGCTCTGCAGGATCAGACCCGTGGTCCCTCTAGTCTGGTATCCCGTTTCACACAGGCAAACTAGTTGCCCTGGAGGGCCAACAAACAAGTCACAGAGGTCAACAATATTCCCTGAAGTTGCCTCCTCCCACTGGTTTGCAGAGATTAGCTGTCCCTGTACATGGAGATTCCCTTGACTCACCATGGCGAGTCACCACTGACAGACCTCCCCTTCCTGGCTAACCTCCACATAGAAGAATCTGGAGGCTGTATAAAGACAGTCATGGAGAAAACAGGAGAAGCCAGTCTCTACAGAAGCCACAGAGACAGTCCGTCCTGCAGAAGCATATGTTCCTAAGAAAGAATCCGTAGACACAGTGCAGATTCTTAATCTCCCCTGAGATCCTGAAAAAGCGTAAGCCTGGAAGCATATATGTCAATCTGAATTCCATGCTAGGCTAGGAGAAAGCTAATGGTACCTTGTCCAGAGACAGTCAGACATACCACTACCACACAGACAAACTGATCACTTCAGACCTACCAGCATCTGAATGAGGAAGTTCACCTGTATAGTCCAAGGAATGGTTCAGTGCTTTGGGTTCAATGTCTAAGAAACTATCTGAGCAGAGAAAAAGCTTTACTGCCTGCACATTCACTGGTGTGGTTTCTTGTCAGAAACATATTCTGTATCCACTAGCTAGAATGAGCCATTGGAAAATCTGTGGTTATGCTACACTTCACATGCTATGATGATCCACTTCCCATGCTAGGATTTCATCCAGCATGGTGCCGCCAGTAAAAATGGATGTCGAGCAATGGGATGTAGTAAACAATGAGAGGCTGAATCTGCAAGCAACTTTAGAACATAGCTGGTCTTTGGGACAATCTCCATGGAGAAGCACAACCACAGGGATGTGTGTGGAGTAGTTAGCCCATCAATACCAAGACAATCCCCCCCAAAATGGAAAGTTTTTTCTCGATTCTCGGGAAAATGGGCTCAGAATGACCATGCCAATTCCTGATGCAGCTGGATCAGAATCATTTAAGAATGTGCCGCTTGACATTCTTAGGAACAGCTAACAGGACTTTCATCTTCTGGCCCCAGAGAATAAGTATATCATTTTTAAAAATTCCATTCACTACAGTTTCTTCAGAAATAGAAAATGATTCCAGTTGTCACATTGATGTCTCACTTGTCCAGAGACAATCAGTAAGACCACTGCAGAGCAGTCCAACCGATCAGTTCAGACCTACCAGCTTCTGATTGAGGAAGTTCACCTTTACAGTCCAAGGAATGCTCCAGTGCTTTGGGTTTAATGTCGAAGAAACTATCTGAGCAGAGAAAAAAGCTTTACTGCCTGCACATTCACTGGTGTGGTTTCTTGACAGAAACATATTCTGTATCCACTAGCCTGGATGAGCCATTGGTACAAAACCTGTGACTATGCTGCACTTCTCATGCTATGATGCTCCATTTCCCATGCTAGGATTTCATCCAGCATGGTGCCGCCAGTAAAAATGGATGTCGAGCAATGGGATGTAGTAAACAATGAGAGGCTGAATCTGCAAGCAACTTTAGAACATAGCTGGTCTTTGGGACAATCTCCATGGAGAAGCACAACCACAGGGATGTGTGTGGAGTAGTTAGCCCATCAATACCAAGACAATCCCCCCCAAAATGGAAAGTTTTTTCTCGATTCTCGGGAAAATGGGCTCAGAATGACCATGCCAATTCCTGATGCAGCTGGATCAGAATCATTTAAGAATGTGCCGCTTGACATTCTTAGGAACAGCTAACAGGACTTTCATCTTCTAGCCCCAGCGCATAAGTATATCATTTTTAAGTATATCATTTTTAAAAATTCCATTCACTACAGCTTCTTCAGAAATAGAAAATGATTCCAGTTGTCACATTGATGTCTCACTTGTCCAGAGACAATCAGTAAGACCACTGCAGAGCAGTCCAACCGATCAGTTCAGACCTACCAGCTTCTGATTGAGGAAGTTCACCTTTACAGTCCAAGGAATGCTCCAGTGCTTTGGGTTTAATGTCTAAGAAACTATCTGAGCAGAGAAAAAGCTTTACTGCCTGCACATTCACTGGTGTGGTTTCTTGTCAGAAACATATTCTGTATCCACTAGCTAGAATGAGCCATTGGAAAATCTGTGGTTATGCTACACTTCACATGCTATGATGATCCACTTCCCATGCTAGGATTTCATCCAGCATGGTGCCGCCAGTAAAAATGGATGTCGAGCAATGGGATGTAGTAAACAATGAGAGGCTGAATCTGCAAGCAACTTTAGAACATAGCTGGTCTTTGGGACAATCTCCATGGAGAAGCACAACCACAGGGATGTGTGTGGAGTAGTTAGCCCATCAATACCAAGACAATCCCCCCCAAAATGGAAAGTTTTTTCTCGATTCTCGGGAAAATGGGCTCAGAATGACCATGCCAATTCCTGATGCAGCTGGATCAGAATCATTTAAGAATGTGCCGCTTGACATTCTTAGGAACAGCTAACAGGACTTTCATCTTCTAGCCCCAGCGCATAAGTATATCATTTTTAAGTATATCATTTTTAAAAATTCCATTCACTACAGCTTCTTCAGAAATAGAAAATGATTCCAGTTGTCACATTGATGTCTCACTTGTCCAGAGACAATCAGTAAGACCACTGCAGAGCAGTCCAACCGATCAGTTCAGACCTACCAGCTTCTGATTGAGGAAGTTCACCTTTACAGTCCAAGGAATGCTCCAGTGCTTTGGGTTTAATGTCTAAGAAACTATCTGAGCAGAGAAAAAGCTTTACTGCCTGCACATTCACTGGTGTGGTTTCTTGTCAGAAACATATTCTGTATCCACTAGCTAGAATGAGCCATTGGAAAATCTGTGGTTATGCTACACTTCACATGCTATGATGATCCACTTCCCATGCTAGGATTTCATCCAGCATGGTGCCGCCAGTAAAAATGGATGTCGAGCAATGGGATGTAGTAAACAATGAGAGGCTGAATCTGCAAGCAACTTTAGAACATAGCTGGTCTTTGGGACAATCTCCATGGAGAAGCACAACCACAGGGATGTGTGTGGAGTAGTTAGCCCATCAATACCAAGACAATCCCCCCCAAAATGGAAAGTTTTTTCTCGATTCTCGGGAAAATGGGCTCAGAATGACCATGCCAATTCCTGATGCAGCTGGATCAGAATCATTTAAGAATGTGCCGCTTGACATTCTTAGGAACAGCTAACAGGACTTTCATCTTCTAGCCCCAGCGCATAAGTATATCATTTTTAAGTATATCATTTTTAAAAATTCCATTCACTACAGCTTCTTCAGAAATAGAAAATGATTCCAGTTGTCACATTGATGTCTCACTTGTCCAGAGACAATCAGTAAGACCACTGCAGAGCAGTCCAACCGATCAGTTCAGACCTACCAGCTTCTGATTGAGGAAGTTCACCTTTACAGTCCAAGGAATGCTCCAGTGCTTTGGGTTTAATGTCTAAGAAACTATCTGAGCAGAGAAAAAGCTTTACTGCCTGCACATTCACTGGTGTGGTTTCTTGTCAGAAACATATTCTGTATCCACTAGCTAGAATGAGCCATTGGAAAATCTGTGGTTATGCTACACTTCACATGCTATGATGATCCACTTCCCATGCTAGGATTTCATCCAGCATGGTGCCGCCAGTAAAAATGGATGTCGAGCAATGGGATGTAGTAAACAATGAGAGGCTGAATCTGCAAGCAACTTTAGAACATAGCTGGTCTTTGGGACAATCTCCATGGAGAAGCACAACCACAGGGATGTGTGTGGAGTAGTTAGCCCATCAATACCAAGACAATCCCCCCCAAAATGGAAAGTTTTTTCTCGATTCTCGGGAAAATGGGCTCAGAATGACCATGCCAATTCCTGATGCAGCTGGATCAGAATCATTTAAGAATGTGCCGCTTGACATTCTTAGGAACAGCTAACAGGACTTTCATCTTCTAGCCCCAGCGCATAAGTATATCATTTTTAAGTATATCATTTTTAAAAATTCCATTCACTACAGCTTCTTCAGAAATAGAAAATGATTCCAGTTGTCACATTGATGTCTCACTTGTCCAGAGACAATCAGTAAGACCACTGCAGAGCAGTCCAACCGATCAGTTCAGACCTACCAGCTTCTGATTGAGGAAGTTCACCTTTACAGTCCAAGGAATGCTCCAGTGCTTTGGGTTTAATGTCTAAGAAACTATCTGAGCAGAGAAAAAGCTTTACTGCCTGCACATTCACTGGTGTGGTTTCTTGTCAGAAACATATTCTGTATCCACTAGCTAGAATGAGCCATTGGAAAATCTGTGGTTATGCTACACTTCACATGCTATGATGATCCACTTCCCATGCTAGGATTTCATCCAGCATGGTGCCGCCAGTAAAAATGGATGTCGAGCAATGGGATGTAGTAAACAATGAGAGGCTGAATCTGCAAGCAACTTTAGAACATAGCTGGTCTTTGGGACAATCTCCATGGAGAAGCACAACCACAGGGATGTGTGTGGAGTAGTTAGCCCATCAATACCAAGACAATCCCCCCCAAAATGGAAAGTTTTTTCTCGATTCTCGGGAAAATGGGCTCAGAATGACCATGCCAATTCCTGATGCAGCTGGATCAGAATCATTTAAGAATGTGCCGCTTGACATTCTTAGGAACAGCTAACAGGACTTTCATCTTCTTTGTCAGGAGGAACCTGCATTCCTAAAATGGACCCCCCCAAAATGTTCAAATGAAGCAAGACTCAAAAGTTGCCCTGCTCCAGAGATGATTTGTAGCTTTCATAGCACGGATTGCTCATTGGGAGCTAGAGAAGAGTGAAGTTGATCTGATCCTGACTAAATAATATGGAGCTTTGGTGTTCTCCCCCTCACCCACACACACCATCATGGCATTAGTGGTTCATTTCAATACCAGAAAAGACAGACACATAGACACAGACAGGCAGGCAGATAGATGGGTTGGATCAAAAATATCTATGGCTTGACTTTCCTTTAGGAAGGGCTTAAAGCTCCCAAAATCGGCAGTCACCTTTTTCTTGGCACAGAGATAAAGAGGATCACCCACTAACTGCTGCCAATCAAATTCTTCTTCCAGGAGCTCAAACTGCACTGTGATCTTCCGGTTTTATTTATTTATGCAAAAGCAATCAAACCTTTGGGCTTTAGATGTTGTGATGTTATCAGCAGCAGCTTCTCATTAAGTCTTACCAGCTGGATTTAAACCACAATTAGTCATGGCTGGATTTTGGTTCATTGTGGCACACACTTTGGCATTATGATAAGTCTGAATTTTTTTTTCAACTATCTTTGTAGTCCTCAGGTTCTGAAAACCAGAATAGGATGGGGACTTGGTGGGAGAATTTTCACTGGCCACTATGTGATGGGTTAACATGCACTTCAATGTTCCTTCATTCCTCTGCAATAAGGAACCCTTGTTCAGTTCCTGGGGTTCTCAGTTCTGATCTCAAACTCTTACTTCCTGATTCATTCATTCTATTAATTTCAGTAGGCATAGACCATAGAAAGCAACATTGACAATACTTTAATGAGGCTTCAATTTAGCTGCATTGCAACCAAAGGGTCACTCCGCATATCAGTTCAATTGGAATGGTTGTGTTTAAGCAGATTTAAACACATCCATTATATCCACAATCTCCCTTCATGCCACTGGCCTCTAATCTGGGAGAACCGGGTTT
>NW_015175043.1:18263-32822 GCF_001447785.1 Gekko japonicus | reverse complement strand
CTCGCTTCCCCCGTTTTTTCTGGCATGTGCGACTGCAACCTGATTTTCACTGTTGGTTATGTAGGCTCATCTATATTGTAGTGCGTTGTCTGCAGAGATGCCACAAACCTCGAGACACCCTTGGTCCCATGCCAGTTGAGCCTTGCTAACTTACCACCTCGCCAAGAGGCGATTCTGCCTTGGCTTTTCCCTCTGTTGTTTTACCAAACCTAGCCTGGAACAAAAATTCCCCTCTGCACCGCATGTCACTTTCACTTGGTTTGACCATCCGATTTTATGGTACCGTCTGCATAGATTTATGGCCGTTCAGGGGTGACTTTGCAGTCAGTACGGTGTTGCTTACTTATCACATATTCTGACTGAACAGTAGATTACAGTACAACAACTGACATTCTTTTATCCATAGGCATTTTTATACAGCCCAATGGGAGCCCTATTTTCTCCACTTCTCCACAGACCTCTTTGAAACTGAAGCTCAAATACTTTGGCCACCAAATGAGAAGGGAGCACTCACTGGAGAAGACCCTGATGCTGGGAAAGATTGAAGGTCAAAGAAGACGGGGACGGCAAAGGATGAGATGGTTAGACAGTGTCATCGATGCAACGAACATGAAATTGAGCCAACTTCAGAGGACGGCGGAAGACAGGAGGGCCTGGCGGGAGCTGGTCCATGGGGTCGCGAAGAGTCGGACTCGACTGTGCGACTGAACAACAATCAACCATGGATTATAAACACTATATTGTACAAAGTTGTACTGTTTGGTGTTTAAGGCAAAGTTATTCTGCGTCTGCCCATTTTTGCACAGCCTTATTTGAGTAACAGTACCCTTATTTTCTCCTGCCAACCTAGCAGTTCGAAAGCAAGAAATTGCAAGTAGATAAATAGGTACCACTTCGGTGGGAAGGTAACAGCGTTCCGTGCACCTTGGTGTTTAGTCATGCCGGCCACATGACCACGGAAACGTCTTCAGACAGCGCTGGATCTTCGGCTTTGAAACGGAGATGAGCACCGCAACCCTAGAGTTGGACTCGACTGGCTTTCGAGCAAGGGAACCTTTACCTTTACCTTTTACCCTTATTTTGGGGAGGGGGCCCACAGTCGACTTATTTATTTATTGTTTATTTATTGTCTGTACTGTTTTTGCAACCAGAATCATAAACAGCAAACCCACATCCCACAATAAACGTCGTTCCCCAGGAATAGATGGAACAATTTAAAGGTTGCTACTGCAAAAGTTGCCATGTGATTTGACAACAGCTGCCAGAAATTTTGCAACACACAGAGTAGTTTGTTTGTCTTTGGCTGCGGTCACACACCCTAAATAATCCACTCTCAATCCACTTTCAATGTAGTTCCCAACGGGATTTTACCGTGTGAGCTGGCAAAATCCAGTTGGAAAGTGCATCGAAAGTGGATTGTTTAGTGTGTGTGACCACAGCCTACGTCTCTAAGGAACCAGGATGATTTTTCTTCTGACCCACAGTAAACTGAGGGCAACCCTATAGGGTCTTCAAGGCAAAAGAGGAACAGAGGTGGTTTGCCACCGTCTGGCTCTGCATCAGGACAGTGGTATTTCTATTTATTTATTAAACTTTATCTCCAATTGGAAGGGTCAGTTGCTTTCCCGTTTGTGCAAAATCTTGTGCAACCATTTGTTGGCCATTAAAATATATGGTGAGGAAAGTATTAGGAGTAGCATCAGGGCTGCATTATGACATTCATGGGCCCTAGGCATTTTTGACTTCATGGGCCCACCCCACCATAATAACATCAATGTTAAGAGCCAGTTAGGTCTAGTAGTTAAGAGCGGCGGACTTTAATCTGGAGAACTGGGTTCAATTACCCTTACATCCCCCCTTGAAACTAGCTGGGTGACCTTAGGCAAGTCACAGCACTCTCAGCCTAAAAATAAGCATAGCTCGCCACCTAGTGGTGCCAAAAAGAGCTACAGCTTCATCAGCCAAACTGTCCCCCCCAGGGATCTTCTGGCTATTCTACACACAATGCCAGATGATAATTTCCATTTCAATATTAAAAATTATTTTTGATATAACTTTCCATCCTTCAACTTTTTGTCTGTTTTAGGCAAAATTTAATAAATTTTCATGGGCCCTAAACATTTCAATTTTTTTTTCTGATGTGAGAGAAAAAAATTAAAACATTTTCTTCAACCCTAAAAGTTCATTTTTCTTCTTCTGATTTTAAAAGAAATCAAAACATTTTTGTGAACCCCTAAAAGTATCACGGGCCCCAGGCACTGTTCCCACTGTCGGTCCTGAGTAGCGCAAGCAGAACTGTGCTAAATCTGTTTTTGTAGTTGCCTGTGCATTGATGGATAAAAACATAAGAGAACATAAGAGACGCCAATGTTGGATCAGGCCAAAGGCCCATCCAGTCCAACACTCTGTGTCACACAGTGGCCAGAAATACCAGGTGCCATCAGGAGGTCCAGCAGTGGGGCCAGGACACTAGAAGCCCTCCCACTGTTGCCCCGCTCCCCCCAAGCACCAAGAAGACAGAGCATCACTTGCCCCAGAGCCCCTATCTGTGCCTTGTGGCTTATAGCCACTGATGGACCTCTGCTCCATATGCTTATCTAATTCCCTTTTGAAGCCGTATATGTGCATGTGTGATGGGCAGAGAGGCAAAGAGCATGGTTTTGTTCCAGGCTGGGTTGTTGATTTATACATTTCAGTGGTATGTAACACAATCCCTGTAATGTCTGTACATTTTTTTTTAACCTTTCCTGAAATGCCATTTCAGATTTGTCTTTGACAGCGCTTAAGAGTTCGGATCACACATTTGGCTGAAGGCTGCCAACAGCGCCACTTAGTGGTCAGATCCTCCGGATTTGCAGGCTGAAAATGTTTCAGAGTTTGATACTGGTGCTTAGAATTCAATAAGCACAATCCAGTTACAATTAACCAACACCAGCAGTTCAATCCAGTGCAGACTTTACACCATTTTGGTCTCACTGAAATCACAAATCCGCAAGACATCATCTGGGGAGGGGAAAACAGGTGGTCTTTCCTCACCTGTTTTGTGGTTGTTGTTGTTCAGTCGCACAGTCGAGTCCGACTCTTTGTGACCCCATGGACCAGATCACGCCAGGCCTTCCTGTCTTCCGCTGTCCTCTGACGTTGGCTCAATTTCATGTTCCTTGCATCTATGACACTGTCTAACCATCTCATCCTTTGCCGTCCCCGTCTTCTTTGACCTTCAATCTTTACCAGCATCAGGGTCTTCTCCAGTGAGTGCTCCCTTCTCATTGGGTGGCCAAAGTATTTGAGCTTCAGTTTCATTATCTGGCCTTCCAGGGAACAGTCAGGGTTGATTCCTTTTAGGATTGACTGATTTGATCTTCTTGCAGTCCAAGGGACTCTCAAGAGTCTTCTCCAGCACCATAGTTCAAAAGAATCTATTCTTCGGCACTCGGCCTTCCTTATAGTCCAACTCTCGCAGCCCTACATGACTACTGGGAATACTCACCTGTATTTAAGAGCTAATGTGATTTCTCCTCAGGAGCATGTTCTTTCACATCCTCAAAATACTATTTTTCATTGTGCTTGTTTCGCAATTTACTCTTAAATGTATCTAGGGTCGCCAGGTCTGGGTTGGGAAATACCTGGAGACTTTGGGGGTGGATTCGGTAGAATGTGGGGTTTGGGGAGGGGAGGGGCCTCAGCATGGGACAATGCCATAGAGCCCGCCCCTCAAAGCAGCCATTTTCTCCAAGGGAGCTGGTCTCTGTCAGCTGGAGTTCAGTTGTAAAAGCAGGAGATCCCCAGACCCCACCTGGAGGCTGGCAACCCTAAATGTATCTAAGACTAGGCCTTGGAAACTTTCTGTGAATTTTTCTCCATCCTCCCCTCATACCAAAAGATCTCTGCCTCCCCAGAACTTAAAAAATGTCTTCAAACACTTCTCTGTATACTGGTGGTGCATGCTGTCTGTGTGAATGTTCTAGCCTTGTTCACAGACTTGATAGCATTGGCTTTTTCTGTCAAAAGGGAATTGATTCAATCAGCTAAGTACATCCAGGGTAATTAGGCCCGAGTGTATGGAATTTTCTTGTCCACACACTCAAACCGTATTACTGTTCTACTGTTTGGCAAGGAGTTTAAGGCACTGTACAATCCTCCATTTTATCTTCGCAGGCAGTACAAGATGGTAGAAAGTTCCTGGCCTGACGCCACCCAGTGAGCCTGACAGCTGAGTGAAGAATTGAGCAGAGGTCTTCGGGGGCCTCTTCTGACATTCTAACCACTTATTCCACAGTCACTTTCAACAGTGTGGGACTACGACACATGGGGAAATGGCTAGCACCGTATAGGAAAGGGACCTGAGTTAACTGTGATGCTTTCAGAGCTGTTCTCTCAAGAGCAGTCCTCGAAAGAGCTCTCTTAGCCCCACTACCTCACAGGGTGTCTGTTGTGGGGAGGGGAAGGGAAAGGACTCTGAGGGTGCGTTCAGATGGGGCAGTTCAGCCGGCATAAACTGTACCGATTGGAACCGGTGCAGTTTATGCCGGCTGAAGCGCGATCACACTAACCTCCTGTCTGCAGAGCCCATCGCTGTATGCCCATTCACATGCAGCGGGCATCGTCAATTTTTTTTAATTAAAAAAACTCAGTTTGAGCATGCGCATAGGCAGCCATCCACAGAATGGTGATCTTCGTGCATGCGCAACCCCCCCAATCTTACATTTAAACTTTAAAGGTATGGACTTACCTTTTAAAGTTTAAAGACCAAACTGGCCTCCCTGAAGTCCCGGACTCCTCCGAAATGTTAAACTAAGGACCTTTTCTTTTCTTTTTTTGAACAAACGCCAGGGCAAAGCTTTGCTGAACTTTAAAAAAAATGGCGGGCGAAAATCGAAAGCCTCAGGCTTCCAAACGGAAGTGGCTCTGCAATGGTGGAGAGCGATCAGACGGGGGTAAAGCGATTACAACTGTTGCATTCAGGATACCACCACTTGGGGACCTGGTGGCAGAATACAATGGTGTAAAGCTCTTTGCAACGGTTAGGGACGGAAGGCAGATGTTCGCCGTGTGAACGCAGGTAAGTACACTGATTCCAACTGGCACCTATTCTGTTGCAAATGTCCCGTCTGAACGCACCCTGAGACTCCTTCGGGTAGTGAAGGGTGGGGTATAAATACAGACTCTTCTCTCTTCTTCTCTTCTATACCCGAGCATTCTCTCTTGAAGTTCCCACCTAGTGGGATTGCCTTCCTAATGAGGACAGGAAAGTTCCTAAGCTCTTTGTTAGTCGAATTGCTTTATTTACAGCCATTGGCAATTTATAAATGGGTTCTTGCCAATTTATACAAAGGTCCTGTTCCCACCAAGGGTTACCAGTAAAGGATTCGAGGCTGTTGTGTTTAAAATAGATGTCTTTTACTTGAAAATATATCTCATACAAACAATACCGATGCACTCACACATTCAATCAAGTTCCTAAGAATTACAGTATTAAAATAAGCACGGTTGCATTAGCAGGTAGGGGTGATGATGGGCGATACTTATCTGTCTTGCAGCTTGGTTGTCCAGAAATGTAGATACTTTACCTGCTAGAACTCATTGTTATTCCATAAGCATAATCTCTGCTGGGTGGAGGGGGAAGACTGGAGGCTTGCTCTGAGGTTGCCTGTCACCTGAAAATGGAGACCCCTTTTTCAGAGCTGTGGCTAGCTCTGTGTTTCAGAACCAAGAGTGCCTTCCTTGGCCTGAGTTTTGTGGGTCTCTGGATCAGGTTAGAAGTGGGGTGCCCCTGCTATTGAAGCTACCCAAGAGTAAAAGGCAGTGCCTCTGGCAACAGTTGGTGTGCCACCTTCAGTTCCTGGCTATTAGTACCTATTGATGCTCCCAGACCTCACTCTTTAGAAGGGTTGCCAGGTCTGGGTTGGGTAATACCTGGAGATTTGGGGGGTGGAGCCTGAGGAAGGCAGGTAGGGATGCCAAGTCCCCCCGGATCCGGCCGGCGGGGGGAACCCCACCCCCAAAGTGGCCAGATTGGGCTGATGTCACGTGCCTGGCGTGATGATGTAGCCCGGAAGTGGAACACCGAGCGATGCTCTAGCAACCACCCTGAAAACTCTATGGTACCGTAGAGTTTCCAGGCTGGTTGCTAGAGCGTCACCCGGCGACATGCCCAGAGTGATGACATCACTTCCGGGCCACGTGATTGCGGCAACCCTAACTTGGCAACCCTAAAGGCAGGCTTTGGTAGGGGAGGTCGGTCGGTGGGGGATAATGTTCACCTTTGAAAGCAGCCATTTTCTCCAGGTGAATTAATGTCTGTCACCTGGAGACCAGTTGTAATAGCAGGAGATCTCCAGCCACCAGCTGGAGGCTGGCAGCCCTACTCTGTAGAGTTGGGTGCACTGATTCAGAGGAGACTGTGCTGATCTGGCCTGGCCTGCAGAATGCTGGACAGTGTTCAAATAGGTGGAGAAAGTGATCCTTCTCCAATATTATCATGATCACGGGCCTATTTTGGTGTGGCCTATAGGCTCTGGGAAGGCCTAGTGGCTCCAGGGAAGCCTGTCTGGGAATAGTCACCAGGGCCTACATTTCCCAGGTTCCCTCTGGACCCTGTGATTGGGTAACAGGAGATTTTGGAGGGAAAACTACACCAGCCGGGGAACAGAGGGCGATGCCTGGGAAGAAGGAATAAAAGGCCTTGCCCAAAGTGGGAGGGGGCTTCTCTCTCAGGGAGCAGGGCTGGTGGAAGCTGCTGCAGACAGAGGGATCCCCATCCAAGAAGGGGGTGAGCTAGACTGTGAACAGGCACCCAGGCAAGGCCAGGACTGTGTAGACAGATGCGTTAGGATTTGTTATTTTACTGATTTACCTGCCTTTACTTTGCTCATTTTCTCTACTTGTTAGGTTAAGACGCTGAACTGCAGGCTGTGGAAGGTCGGTAGTTCAGCAGTTCGAGACCCGAGTGTGCCGCATGATGGAGTGAGCTCCCGTCTCTAGTTCCAGCTCCTGCCAACCTAGCAGTTTGAAAGCAAGAAATTGCAAGTAGATAAATAGGTACCACTTCGGTGGGAAGGTAACAGCGTTCCGTGCGCCTTGGTGTTTAGTCATGCCGGCCACATGACCACGGAAACATCTTCGGACAGCGCTGGCTCTTCAGCTTTGAAACGGAGATGAGCACCGCAACCCTAGAGTCGGATTCGACTGGCTTTCGAGCAAGGGAACCTTTACCTTTTAAAAGTTGTTAAATCTCTTAATAAAACTAGTTGTTACTCTGCCTGGGTCTTCACGCCTCATTTGGTCATGTACAAAGGGAGACCTGTTGTAAAAGTGCTGTAAAAAGGGGGCAGGGTGGGTGCTCTGAGCCCTTCCGAGGAGACCCATACCAGAGTGGTGGCAGCCATTACTGAACCTTCCTAGCCACTGCCCGCGGCAAATCTGTCGGCTATTCAGGTAAGCTTCTCTAGCATTTATTTTCCAACTATATACACAGGACTTCTTTCCCTTCGGTTATGCCACAGGGAACTTGCCTTCTCTCTCTTTTGCCATCAAGTCAAGCTGACTTCTGGCGACCCCTAGTGGGTCCTGGAGGCATGGGGTGTTTAGAGATGGCTGGCCATCGCCTGCCTCTGCCTCACGCAACCCTGGTGTTCCTTTAGGGTTGGCAGGTCCCCTCGGCTTGATTGTGGGGGGATTTGGGGGGTTGTTCTGGGGGTGGATGGGAATGTCGCATGATGCCCCTGATGCGATGATGTCACAAGGAAATGACATCATCACATTGGGGATGTCACATAGAGACGCCCCTGCATTCTAAGCAAAACTCTAAGGAAGAGAGAACGTGGGGCATTGAAGGAAGGGAGAAGTATGCTGGCGCCTTGGCTACTGCTTCTCCGAAGAAGAAGAAGAAGAAGAAGAAGAGGAAGAAGAAGAAGAAGAGATTGGATTTATACTCTGCCCTTCACTACCCAAAGGTGTCTCAGAACCACTTACAAACTCCTTTCCCTTCCCCTCCCCACAACAGACACCCTGTGAGGTAGGTGGGGCTGAGAGAACTCTGACACAAACTGCTCTTTCAGGAACAGCTGTGCCAGAGCTTGTGACTGACCCAAGGTCATCCAGCCAGGTGCAAGTGGAGGAGTGGGGAATCAAACCCGGTTCTCCCAGATTAGAGTTTGTGCGCTTAACCACTACACCAAACTGGCTACACTACACCAATCGGGGCTCAAAACACACTTTCTTCTGTGAGTATGCAGAAAGCATCATCCGCAGGGACTTGAGTTTCTGGCACGAAGTTCCAAAGAACAATTACGTACACAGAATGAAAGGAAATGATTCAAATCAAAGACATACCACCTCAAGTTCTGGGGAAATCGGGAGTAAAGACTGAAGTCCAATATAATCAACAAGATGGGACCTTCAGTTCCCAAGCAGTTCTCGAACTAAACTGCCTTTAAGCCGTGGTCTGCTCATGGTTAAATTCTTCTCAATTGATGTTGATATTTTCCAGGCAAAGGTCTAAACAAATGCAAAACATTGTTCTCTCTTCTCGGTCTCCAGTAACCTTCCCTCACCGAGCGATTCATAACTCTCCCAAATCGAAAATTCCTAATTTGCACACAAATGGCCTGCTATGTCCCTGTCACTGCCTTGCCTTTTGAAAGTGCCACCGACAACATAAGGGAGGTTTATTAAACTGCTCTGCATCCCATTCAACTCGCGTCCCTCTTCTCCGCCCAGCCTCTGGATGGAATTCAGCTCCATCTATTGCCATCTGTGCAAAGAAAAGGAAGCTTTAATAGACCGCGGCTGCCTCCAGACTGAAGATGCCGTCGATAGGAGAAGTTTTTTTTTATCAGAGGCGTACAAAAAGTTTGACTTGGAGAGAAAAATGTCATTTACGGTCTTCACTGAAGCAAGAAAGCCGGCCCTGATGTCACGGGGGGGGGGGGACATTCCCTGGTTTTTCCGAGGATGTTCACTTTTTGTATTCTTCCGAAAAGTTGTCTTTAGACATCCACCTCCAATATGTAACTTTGACACGAAGGAAAGAGAATGGGAAGAAATGTACCCGGTCAACTAGGTTAGAGTGGAAAGCAAAATTGTTATTTTCTTGGTGGGTGTCAGACTCCCATCGCATCAACGAAGCACACACTTGTAGAAAAGGTTTTACTTTTATTTGAAGCAATAGGTGCATAACAGGATCACTGTTCAGAATGAGGCATAAGCATGGATCCCAATAGATTATAGTAAATTCAAAAAGCTGAGGTCCAATTGCGGGACTTCCCGCGCGCGCCATTGAGCCTGGGAAGCAACACTCCTACTTAATCATAATATACTGCTTCTCATGGATAACGCCATGAGATCATGCAAGCTACTACCCTCCAGCAACCACCTGCGGCCTTGAGAGATACGGACGTTCCGGCAACTATGCAATTAAGTGCTTAAACAGGCATACATGGGAAAGTGAAAGCAAACAAGCGCATACCTAGAGAATAGAGATACAGAAGAGCATACCCAGACACTAGTGAACTCCAAGATCACACACAGAGTACATGGAAACATATTGGCAGCTTGCTGACAGTGGGTGGGGGGGGGAGAGAATCCTTTCTCCTCATCCTATGGTTACCAACCTCCAGGTGGTACTTAGAGATCTCCCGCTATTACAATTGATATCCAGCCATCCAATATCAATTCCCCTGGAGAAAATGGTTGCTTTGGAGGATGGACTCCGTGGCATACCCTGCAGAAGTGTCTCCCCTCTTCAGGCTCCACTCCCCAAATCTCCAGCAGTGAAAAAAGCAAACTCTGTGTCAGGGATTATTAGGAAAGGGACTGAGAAGAAAACAGCCACTATTGTAATGCCCCTGTACAGGTCTATGGTGCAGCACTGTTTGGAATTAGGGCTGCCAGGTACCCGGGAGGGGGGGTTGTTCGTTCTGGAGGCCCCCAACCTTCCAGTCTGGATCCAGCTGCCAGGGGTAACCCTGCCCCCAAAGTGCCAGAATTGGGCCAACGTGCCCAGCATGATGATGTCACCTGGAGGTGACATCATCGCACCTGGCATGTCATTGGGGGATGCTCTAGTGTTTGGCATTAAAACTCTATGGTACCATAGAGTTTTAAAGAGTTTTAAAGCCGAACTCTAGAGCATCCCTCAACAGCATACCTGGCTCGATGACACCACCTCCGGTTTAGAAAAGAGAACATAAGAACATAAGAGACGCCAATGTTGGATCAGGCCAAAGGCCCATCCCATCCAACACTCTGTGTCACACAGTGGCCAGAAATACCAGGTGCCATCAGGAGGTCCACCAGTGGGGCCAGGACACGAGAAGCCCTCCCACTGTTGACCCCCCCCAAGCACCAAGAAGACAGAGCATCACTTGCCCCAGAGTCCCTATCTATACCTTGCGGCTAATAGCCACTGATGGACCTCTGCTCCATATGCTTATCTAATTCCCTTTTGAAGCCATCCATGCTTGTAGCCGCCACCACTTCCTGTGGCAGTGAATTCCATGTGTTAATCACTCTTTGGGTGAAGAAGTACTTCCTTTTATCCGTTCTAACCCGACCGCTCAGCAGTTTCATGGAGTGCCCACGAGTTCTTGTATTGTGAGAAAGGGAGAAAAGAGATGACTAAGGAGGGACATAATAGAGGTTTATAAAATTATGCACGAGGTGGAGAGAGCTGACAAAAGGAAGTCTTTTTCTCTCCCAAAATACTAGAACTTGAGGACAACCAATGAAACTGGTGGGAAGGACAGACAAAAAGAAAAACTGCTTTGCACAGAGAGTGATTAAAATGTGGAATTTGTTGCCAGAGGATGTAATGATGGCCACAGGGATGAACAGGAGGATTAGATCGATTCATGAAGGATAAGTCTATCAAATGCTACTAGTTACGGTAACTGAGGGGAACCTCCACATTCAGAGACACTAAGCCAGGAGCCCGGAGGCAATATCAGGGAAAGGCCTCGGCCTCCATGCCCTATTGTTGGCCCTCCAGAGGAACTGGTTGGCCACTTTGTGAGGCAGGATGCTGGACTATATGGACTATGGGTCTGATTCAGCAGAGCTCTTCTGAAGAGGCAGCGGAGAAATATTCTGAATCAACGGCCCTTTGCTCAGGGCAGTTTTGAATGCATGAAGCTGCCTTCCACTGAATCAGGCCATCAATCCATCAAAGTCAGAATCATCTACTCAGACTGGCAGCAGCTCTCTGGGGTCCCAGGAAGAGATCTTTCACATCACCTACTGCCTGGGCCTTTTAACTGGCGATGCTGGGGATTGAACCTGGGGCATTTGGCATGCCAAACAGAGGCTCTTCCACTATGCCAAAGCCCCTCCCAAGACATATGAAGCTGCCTTATACTAAATCAGACCCTTGGTCCCTCAAGATCAGTGTCATCTACTCAGACTGGTAGAAGCTCACCAGGGTCTCAGGGAAAGGTCTTTTATACCACCTACTGCCTGCTCCTTTTAACTGGAGAAGCTGGGGGTTGAACCTGGGACCTTCTGTGTGACAATCAGATGCTCCACCACTGAGCCACGCCTCTGCCAGGGATTTTTGCATATCATCCTATCCCTCAGATGATTCATATCTCCATTTTACAGATGGAAAACTGAAAGGCATTCTGTTTTTTGGTAATAAGAGACTAGTCTTGAGGATAAGCAATGAACTCTAAGGAAAGGGACTGTGGCAACCACAAGGAGAGAGAAATCCATGTAGCAATTAGTCGGCATCCTTCCGTCTTGTCTCTGATGAAGGCAGGGATTTGCAAGGGTGAACAGCCTGCTCGTTAGGAAAATGAGGAATGTGCTGCAAGGGAGGAGGACATGTTATTTTCAGCAGCACCAGAAGAGGTGCAAGAAAAGAGCAGATGGAGAAGAATCTCAGTAGCTTGTTTGTGCTGCAAACGAAATTGGAAGACAATAACCAAAGTTCCAGAGTAAACCAATTAAACATCTGTCTACCAAACGAACCAGTAGATTCCCTGTAGCATTCTCCCTCATATCATCTGGAGGCGGGGCTCTCAGCCTTTTTGAAACATAGAATACATAGAGGAATTTCACATTACCCTTTTTAACCCGTTTTGAAGCTGTTTTTGATCCGTTGTGGAGTAAACCGGTATAGGGCTGCCATTTCACACATGGCTTTCCCCTTCCGGGAAAGAGCTGGATCTGAAGCAGTTTGCCATTTCAGACTGCACCACTTTTTCCCACTTTCCCCCGCCATTTTTCGCCCATGCGGGCGATCTCTGGCTTTTTTTTTTAATGTTCACTTTATTTATTTATTTATTTTATGTATTTATAGCGCTATAGCACTATAACAAAACACTCCAGGCATTCCAATGGGTTGATATAATGCCGTTCCATTTTAGCGTTATAGCGCTATAACGCTATAAAGCGAACGTTTTTTTTAAAAAAGCCGGAGATCGCCCACGCGGGCGAAAAATGGTGGGAAAAAGCACATTGGAACCGGGAGAGGAAACTGAAGGCTACTTGGAAGCAGTTGACAGGTAAAACGCTTCAGCCCCATTTCCTAAACAGGACAGAAGCGTTTGTGTCTGAAATTACAAATATATTCCAGTAGGGAACCAGTTCTAAAACGGTTTTGTCTGATATGACAGACCAGAAACCGTTTGGGAACTGTTCCTCTTCCGGAATATATCATCTGTCTGAAATTCCTCATAGAAACCTGGAGCTAGAAGGTGTTACCTAAAATAGCTAGTCTTCACTTAGCTTGGGGGAATTAGCAAAAGGAGACTGTGTGAGAGGAGGAGCAACTGGCATCTCCACCTACCGTGTTTCCCCGAAGATAAGACACTGTCTTATATTTATTTTTTCTCAAGAAGACACACTAGGGTTTATACCACAAATGCATAGAAATCTTGCTAGGGCTTATTTTTGGGGTAGGTCTTATTTTCAGGGAAACAGGGTATGTATACGGGGATTTGTCCCTATGAGAACTCTTGAAAATAACCAGGCAGTGATTTACAGGACAGGTTTTTATCAGAACAAAAAGAAAACAGAATAAACAAAGGTGCACACAGCAAACACATACAAGCAGTAACTAGGAAAAACAGGGAGGAAAGGGGAAATCGTTTTGTAGGGATGGGTGATAATTACTGGTCTTGAGGAGGTACACGGAAGCAGCAAAGTCGATGAGGAAATCGACCACTAGAGGGAGCAGAACATAAGAACATAAGAGAACATAACAGAAGCCAATGTTAGCCCATCCAGTCCAACACTCTGTCACACAGCGGCCAAAAATACCAGGTGCCATCCAGCAGTGGGGCCAGGACACTAGAAGCCCTCCCACTGTTGCCCCCCCCCAGCACCAAGAATACAGATCCTCTGAGAGTTCCTATCTATACCTTGTGGCTAACAGTCACTGATGGAGCTCTGCTCCATATGTTTATCTAATTCCCTCTTGAAGCCGTCCGTGTTTGTAGCTGCCACCTCCTCCTGTGGCGGTGAATTCCATGTGTTAAACACTTTTCGGGTGAAGAAGTACTTTCTTTTATCCGTTCTAACCTGACTGCTCAGCAATTTCATTGAGTGCCCACAAGGAGTTCTTGTATTGTGAGAAAGGGAGAAAAGTACTTCTTTCTCAACCTGCTCTATCCCATGCATAATCTTATAAACAGATACTACCTCCCAGATACTAGTCCAACGCTCTTGACCACTGCACTGAACTGGCTGGCAGTGTGATGCGTGATGGAGTACTTTCTCAGGTAAATCCCCCTATGGGATGTGTGACTGCGAATTGTGTCAGTGGACCCCTGACCCTATTGAGGTTAACTAGTGTGGTCAGTCCAGTCACCACTAGTTAGCAGAGTGCTTAAATAAAGCTACAAATGCAGGAGTATCACTTTACCAGGTTACTCAGCTTACAAAGCTACACAGAGCCAAATACTCCTCTTTTTATTTGAGAAGTACACTTTGGATAGGAAAGAGTAGAGATTGATAGATTACTTACTAGCTAAAGGATAAGCTGCAGTGGCTCAAGTGGTTAAGATGCTGAACTGCAGGCTGTGGAAGGTCGGTAGTTCAGCAGTTTGAGACCCGGGGGTGCCGCATGACGGAGTGAGCTCCCATCTCTAGTTCCAGCTCCTGCCAACCTAGCAGTTCGAAAGCAAGAAATTGCAAGTAGATAAATAGGTACCACTTCGGTGGGAAGGTAACAGCATTCCGTGCACCTTGGTGTTTAGTCATGCCAGCCACATGACCACGGAAGTGTCTTCGGACAGCGCTGGCTCTTCGGCTTTGAAACGGAGATGAGCACTGCAACCCTAGAGTCGGACTCGACTGGCTTTCGAGCAAGGGAACCTTTACCTTTACCTTTTTAGCTAAAGAATGGAGGTGGATGGCGAAAGGCCCATCTGCCTCATGGTGCCAATAGAGGACCGCATGTCTCTCTCTCTCTTGGTGCATGCTGGAAGAGAGCTTGTCTTCAACTGAGTGAGAGAGAAGGAGGAAGGGGGAATTGATCCCTGAGAACACAATCTGAATTTCAGAGGACAATGGCAGAAGAATAGATACAGGAAGAAAGGTCGGTGTGCCTATCTAGCT
>NW_015175043.1:10321-15737 GCF_001447785.1 Gekko japonicus | reverse complement strand
AGAGAGAGAGAGAGAGAGAGAGAGAGAGAGAGAGAGAGATATTCTCCATGCTGGTAGCCAGTTTGGTGTAGTGGTTAAGTGCATGGACTCTAATCTGGGAGAACTGGGTTGGTTGGTTTAAATTTGTATCCCTCCCTCCTCGCCAAGGCGGCCTCAGGGCGGCTTACATAATAATATATACTACAATTGAAAGTTTGATTCCCCACTCCTCCACTTGCAGCTGCTGGGTGACCTTGGGCAAGCCATAGTTCTGTCAGAGCAGTTCTCTCAAGAGCAGTTCTTTTTTTTTGTAAAAACAATTTTATTGATAGGATACCACATTTTTAACATTTCATCAAATATTTCACATTATATCCCATTTTTTTCAGACCCCCCCCCCTTGTTCGGCTTCCCGCAATGCTTCCGCCCATTTAACCCTTTTTTCATCTAATAAATCGATAGTAACTTCATCTTCTAATAACATTAAAAATCTTACAATACTTCTTCTACACTATTTATCCAGGTAACAATAAATTTCAGTTATATCTAATTTCTATCTCTGTCTTTATATATCAATACTCATCAAAACAAAGTAAATTATTTGTAACATCCCAATTTTTCTCTAATCTCAAGAGCAGTTCTCAGTCCCACCTACAATCAAAGGGTGTCTGTTGTGGGGAGGGGAAGGGAAGGGGGTTGTAAGCCGCTCTGAGACTCCGAGTGAAGGGTGGGGTATAAATCCAATCTCCTCCTCTTCTTCTTCTTCTGATAATCTCCACCACTAGTGTTCACCAAGCTGATACTAGATAGACAGATCAAAAGATGCTAGATGATTGATAGATAGATAACCCCTGCTGATAATCCCTAGTATTAGTTTTCACCAAGCCTCTAGATAGATATCCATTACTTGCCATGCTGCGCATATTGGGTGGGGAGGAGGAATTGCTTGGGACTCTGTTGGCCTTATTCGATTGCTCACAGTCTTCTGTCCCCAGCTCCCACTCAGCTGGGTATAAAGCCACTCTTCACTCCAGCCAGGGCAAAAACTAGGGGTGGGAAGTGATGTCACAATGTAACTTCCAGTTGTATCCGGAAGTAATGTCACAACACTGGAGGGATTCCCCAAATCTCTATGGTTTTTAGTATATGCTGATAGAATTTGTCAAGAGATATAACACACGGTAGGAGCTGCGGTGGCTCAAGTGGTTAAGACGCTGAACTGCAGGCTGTGGAAAGTCGGTAGTTCAGCAGTTCCAGACCCGAGTTGCTGCATGATGACGTGAGCTCCCGTCTCTCGTTCCAGCTCCTGCCAACCTAGCAGTTCGAAAGCAAGAAAATTGCAAGTAGATAAATAGGTACCACTTCGGTGGGAAGGTAACAGCGTTCCGTGCGCCTTCGGTGTCTAGTCATGCTGGCCACATGACCACGGAAACGACTCCAGACAGCGCTGGCTCTTCAGCTTTGAAATGGAGATGAGCACCGCAACCCTAAAGTCGGATTCGACTGGCTTTCGAGCAAGGGAAACCTTTACCTTTATAACACACGGTTTGGCCCTTAAACGAACCTTTGGTCTAACCCAGCAGGGCTCTCCTTGTGTTGTCATTCGTGGTGAGGAAAACTCTGCTGCTTAGGGAGCTGTGCTATGGTTGCCAACCAGCAGGTCAAGCCTGGGCAGCTGCTGGAATTACAATTGATCTTAGGGTTGCCAGTCCCAGGTTGGGAGATCCCTGAAGATTTGGGGGGTAGAGCCTTGGGAGGACAGGGTTTGAGGAGGTGCAGGTAGACTAGAGTCCCTAGACTAGAGTCCACCCTCCAAAGCAGCCATTTTCTCCAGGGAAACTGATCTCTGTAGTCCGGACATCAGTTGTCACTCCGAGACATCCCCAGGCCTCACCTGGAGGGTGGCAACCCTAACTGATCTTGAGACTCTAGGCATCCATTTCCCTAGACAAAATGGCTGCTTTGGTGAGTAAACTCGATGGCACTATTATCGGGATGTTTGGTTAACGGAGCAGAGTTTTGCCCAGTCATAGAAGCCTGATACTGAGTGCCGTCAATAAACCTCCCAAGAAGTATATTGCAAAAAAGGTAAACATCTTATATTTACTCGAGTTGATCCAGTTCACACTCAGGTTGCAGTTGAAAGGAGAGAAAGAAGCCTAATCTAAAGAATACTTTTCCTGTCGCGAATGGCCAGCTTGTCCAGCATCACCTGTATGGGAGTATGAGGGCATTGTGTCGACAGGAGAGACCTGCAGAGACATGTGTCCCCATGGAAGGCCATGTGCAGAGAGGGAGAGGACAAAGAACGAGAGAGAGGAGAGGTCAGAAAGCAGCTCCCAGGTTAAGACCAAAAGAGGCATCCCATTCCAGGAGATAATACCTATACACCCTTAGAGTGATATTTGTTGTTCAGTCGCACAGTCGACTCCGACTCTTCGCGACCCCATGGACCAGATCACGCCAGGCCTTCCGGTCTTCCGGCGTCCTCTGAAGTTGGCTCAATTTCATGTTCGTTGCATCTATGACACTGTCTAACCATCTCATCCTTTGCCGTCCCCGTCTTCTTTGACCTTCAGTCTTTCCCAGCATCAGGGTCTTCTCCAGTGAGTGCTCCCTTCTCTTTTGGTGGCCAAAGTAATTGAGCTTCAGTTTCATTATCTGGCTTTCCAGGGAACAGTCAGGGTTGATTTCTTTTAGGATTGACTGATTTGATCTTCTTGCAGTCCAAGAGACTCTCAAGAGTCTTCTCCAGCACCATAGTTCAAAAGAATCTATTCTTCGGCGCTCGGCCTTCCTTATAGTCCAACTCTCGCAGCCATACATGACTACTGGGAATACCATTGCTTTGACCATGCAGACTTTTGTTGGCAGGGTGATGTCTCTACTTTTTATCATGCTGTTTAGGTTCGCCATCGCTTTCCTCCCAAGGAGCAGGCGTCTTTTAATTTCATGGCTGCAGTCACAGTCTGCGGTGATCTGGGATCCCAGGAACGTGAAGTCTGTCACCACTTCCACGACTTCCCCTTCTATTTGCCAAGGAGTGATGGGGCCGGATGCCATGATCTTAGTTTTTTTGATGTTGAGCTTCAAGCCCACTTTTGCGCTCTCCTCTTTTACCCTGAGCAAGAGGCTCTTGAGGTCCTCTTCACTTTCTGCCATCAGAGTGGTATCGTCTGCATATCTGAGGTTGTTGATCTTTTCCCCAGCAATCTTAATTCCCGCTTGTGATTCATCCAGGCCAGCATTTCGCATGATGTACTCTGGAGAGCTTGTACCTGAATAAAACGTGGTCTTAAAGGTGCCACTGGACTGTTTTGGGCCAGGGGGCCGGGGGGGGGCTCTGCAACTTACCTGGCTGCTTCTTGCTCTGACTGAGGGCTGCTGGGAGCAGGGGGTGGGGCTTGTTGCATGTGCCCGCCCCCTGGGCTCTTTACTGCCAGAGCTCCGCTCCTGTGCGCTCCTGCAGGAAATGGCCCCTGCCAACATGTATTCCCATCTCATGTCCCTCCTCTTCCCAAACCCTGCCTTCCCCAGGCTCTATCCCCAAATCCCTGGACTTGGCAAATCTAGCCTGGAGCACTCCGATTACAACACAAGAAATGCAGCTGAATTCTGCATTAGGCCGGGCCATCAGTGTCTAAAGCACTGCTGTGTCATGCTGTGCAGAAAAAAGGAAGCGCAGGGAGAAATGAGACCCTCGGCTCCTAGCCTTTCAGGCTCTTCCCCAAAGCTATAATTGTCTCTCCGCATCAGTGTAACAGAAAGGCAAAGCAGGCTGTTTTGGGACTGGTTCTATGCCTCTCGTCCACACACTCACGCTTCCGTGTGTATGCATGTGTGTATTTGATGTTAATTTTTCATAAATGTAAAATGCGGGCGAGGTTTTCTGTTTCAGCACGGCGCTCCAGTGTCGCCAGCTGCATTATAGATGTACGGCTGCATGCCTTCCGACACTTCACGGATAGAATCTGGGACACAGTTGTGTCTTGCAACACCTGTATTCACACATCAAGGGTCAGGGCGTGAGCCACCCCGCCGCCTCACTTCGTCCTTACAAATTGCTCCGAGCTTTGCCTGCCACACGCTGTTTCCAGGTGCTCAGAAAGACAGCCTGTCCATTTATTGTTGTTGTCGTTATTATTTTCTGTCAAGTCATAGCTGATGACCCCGTACGGTTTTCAGCGCAAGACATGCTCAGAGGTGGTTTGCCCTTGCCTGCCTCTGCCTCATGACCCTGGTATTCCTTGGTGGCCTCCCCTCCAAATACTAACCAGGGCAGACCTAAGAAGTGTCAGCCCTGGCCAGTATTTGGTTCGGAGACCAACAAGGAAGTCCAGGGTTGCTGTGCAGAGAAAACCAGTGGCAAAGCAGGCATTCTGAAGACGTGAGCAGCGACTCACGAAACCTCCTCCCCTGCCACAATTTTTGTTAGAGTAAAAGAAGAAGAGGAGGAGGAGACTGGATTTATATCCTGCCCTCCACTCAGAGTCTCAGAGCGGTTTACAAACTCCTTCCCTTCCCCACAACAGACATCCTGTGAGGTAGGTGGAGCTGAGAGAGCTCTTTCCAGAGTTGTCCTTGAGAGAACGGCTGTGCCAGAACTATGGTTTGCCCAAGGTCATCCAGCAGCTGCAAGCGGAGGAGTGGAGAATGAAACCCAGGCAAGGTGGTAGCCTGTAGATGAAGCTCCGAGCCCAATTCGGCGGTACGTTCAGTCAAAGCACTGTGGCTCGATCTTGTAATGGGCCATCCCAATACCCCATGTTCCCATGAGGTAGTTGTTGGTGGCGGTGGCTCCTAATTGAAAGCCTGGCGGAAGAGCTCCGTCTTGCAGGCCCTGCGGAACTGTGAGAGGCCCCGCAGGGCCCTGATCTCCTCTGGGAGCTCGTTCCACCAGGTAGGAGCCGCCACTAAGAAGGCCCTGGCCCTGGCTGCCACAAGCCTGGCCTCCCTGGGGCCTGGAATCATTAATTGCTGTTGGGCCCCCGACCGTAGTGCTCTCTGGGGTATGTACGGGGAAAGGCGGTCCCTCAGGTATGTCGGACCCTAGCCATATAGGGCTTTAAAGGTAAGTACCAGCACTTTGAAGCGAATTCAGAAAGCTATAGGCAGCCAGTACAGCGCTTTCAGCACTGGTCGGATGTGCTCTCATCTAGATAGACCCATCAGAAGCCTGGCTGCAGCATTCTGCACTAACTGCAGCTTCCGGATTTGCAACAAAGGCAGCCCCATGTAGAGCGTGTTACAGTAGTCTAATCTCGAGGTGACTGTCGCAGGGATCACCGTAGCCAGGTCATCGTGGTCGAGGCAGGGGACCAACTGCCGAACCAGCCGAAGATGATAAAAGGTCGATCTGGTAGTGGCTGCCACCTGGGTCTCCATGGTTAAGGAGGGATCCAGGAGCACACCCAGACTCATAACCTCCAACATGGGC
>NW_015175043.1:0-10110 GCF_001447785.1 Gekko japonicus | reverse complement strand
CTCAAGGGCAGTTCTCGAGAGAGTGCTCTCAGCCCCACCTACCTCAGAGGGTGTCTGTTGTGAGGAGAGGAAGGAGATTGTAAGCCACTCTGAGACTCCTTTGGGTAGTGAAGGGTAGGGTATAAATCCAATCCCATCCTCCTCCTACAAAGGGGTAAACAAGTCCTGCTGTGTAAGCAGGGGACAGTGGCAGTGATAGCTACCTTGACAGCTGTGATTGGGCTGAAAGGTGGGATAAAAGTCTTGTAGATAGAGAGATGATAGAGGGATAGATAGACAGATAGATTCCCCCTGGCCTTCTGATAAGCCCCAGCATTACTGTTCACTGAGCTCAGAAAGGGACTTGTTGATAATCTCCCTCAGGGCACCTCGAAACCCCTTGTGACCTGATTAGGAAGGATGACTCCAGAGCAAGCTAATTTATGCAGTAGCCAAACTGCTTGCTGACAACTTTAATGCCAGTAGCTCACAAAGTAGAATTTTTGCTCACAAGACTCCACAGCTTAGAGGGAGCATCACTTCGGGCTATATCAATAGTTGCATTACTGTATGGTTTTTATTTTCAGGGACCTTTCTTAGGTGAGCAGTCCAAAACATTTTAAATGGATAGCAGGGGCCGTCAGAATATATGCAGCCACTAAAAGTTAATGGGTTGCCAAGTCAATGGGGATGTAAGCGGAACATAAACCTGTCGCGAGCGCCACTCTTCCCTGTCATCCCTAACATAAAGCAATTACTGCTGCCCCCCCACCTGTCCCGTGATTCCTTGCTGTTATCTCTGTAAGTAGCTCGTTTCGAATTCACTTGAGATCACAGAGTAAATCAAACAGCGTTAAGAGCTCGGGCGCAGTTGATTTCTGCACTTTGTGTAGCGGCAGACCTCTCCCTTTCCTACGCCATCCTTTTATCGTGTTCATTTTCTTTTTCTTCCTTTGGCAACAGAATATTTGATTGTGAGCTTGGACTCCTGTCAAAGTGCCGATTCATAAACAAACTTAAACAAGGGATGGCAGGCAGGGTGCTGCCGAAGGACACCGCAACGGGAACAAAGTGTGATTCTCTGGTTTGTGCAAAAACAGTGAGATCAAGTGAGGATAGCTGAAGGGGGACTGGCACCCGCCTTCCCAAAGAATGGTGATTTCATTCCTGTGATAGGTAGGATATTTAGTGTTTGAAGGTTGGCGTGAAATTTGTGATGTTTGCTGGCCCGTAGCTACAGTGGGGCTATTGGGGGCGCCGCCCACTTCCTTAAAGGGCCAGGCCCCCTTCCTTAAAGTCCCCCTTCCTTAAAGTCCTTTAAATGCTTTTGAGAAGAAGCGGGGGGTGACATGCGCTCCTCTCCCTCCCTCCTGCAAGATTTAAAGGGTGCTCCAGGTGATTGGTGGGCCACGTGCTCCCCACTGATCAGCTGAAGGGCCCTTTACATCTTGCAGGTGGCAAAGGAGAGGGGTGCGTGCCAACCCCCTTCATTATGGCAAATAATGGCAGCCCGAGCCACCGGAAGATGTTTTGCCCCAGAAACCACAAAATCCTGGCTACGGGCCTGGATGTTTGGCAGCTCTGCATATATTTCTGATGTCTTCATTGAATATTGTCTGTAGATGATTTAGGCTGGCTGTATAGAGTTGCCAGCCTCCAGGAGGGGCCTGGAGATCTCCCAGAATTCCAAGTGAACTCCAGACTATGGAGATCAGTTCCCCCCCTGAAGAAAATTTGGAGAGTGGACTCTGTGACCTCCCATCCCTCCTGGGCTCCTTCCCATCCCCAAACGTCACCTTCCCCAGGCTCTACCTAGGGTACCCAAACTGCAAATGGGGCCTGGAGATCTGGAAACCCCCCAACACTACAGAGATCAGTTCCTCTGGAGAAAATGGCTGCTTTGGAGGGTGGAGCCTATGGCATTAAACCCCACTGAGGTCTCTTTCCTCCCTAGGCTCCACCTCGAAATCTCCAAGAATCCCTCAACCTGGAGTTGGCAACCCTAGGTAGTTACCTAAAACATAAGGAACCTATTCGGAATCTAGGTGAAGATCTAAGGAAGTTTAGACAAGGTAAATTGGTTGTTCCCATCTTGGATGTTCCCATCTTGGATGACTAATATAGGCACAGCACTGTGTTATCGGATGGATTTTACTGAGGTTTTAAATGTTGTACTTTATTATATGTTTTATTGTATTTTATACCTCGGCTTTGCCGCATGTGAGCCGCCCTGAGCCTCTGGGAGGGCGGGATATAAATCAAATAAATCAAATAAATAAATAAATGGAGGCACTGTGCCCTCTGAACAGCTGCCTTTTGCTGGGCCCTCCCCCCCAGCCTCCACAAAGTTCGGGTCACCCTGCCCCCCCCCCATTGATATGGATCCCTGTCGACCTGCAGAATTGGACTGTAATGGAACTGATGCTTGATGACCTTTGGAATTGACAGTTCTCACCTTGTGAAGGCCGTTGTGACTTATGAGTTATTTTCATTCCTTAAGAAGCAATTTTCCCCCCTCCACTTTTGATTGTGAATTCCCTGTTGAGGCTCACAAAGTGTCTGGTTGAAAGGGAGTGCTGTTGGGGGGAAGAACTGAGATAAGCTTCTGAAGACTGTATACAAAGTCGTGCTCTGAACAGAGAGGGGGAGAGAAAGGGTGGACAAGGAGAGAGGCTAATGCTCGAAAGCAGTCCTTGCATAATAATGTAAATATTATCAGTATCTCTCAGTACTCCTTGTTGTGAGGTCACGGCAATGGGCGTTTCCCCACTGGCTTGTCCTCAACATCAATGGAGAGGAGAAACGAGTATCGGCAGGGCTTTTTTTTGTAGAAAAAGCCCAGCAGGAACTCATTAGCATAATAGGCCATACCCCTGAGAGCACAGCTCATTAGCAAATTAGGCCACACCCCCATGTTACCAGAAGTGTGGTTATCCAGCCACACCCACCTTTTGCTTGTTATTCTGTTTACTGTTTTTGTTGTCAAAACCCAGGGCCTTTTTTTGTAGCAGGGACTCCTTTGCATGTTAGGCCACACACCCCTAATGTAGCCAATCCGAATGAGTTTCTGCTGTTGGGTGTGGCCTATTATGCTAATGAGTTCCTGCTGGGCGTGGCCAACTTGGGAGCCAGCCGGAACTCCGTTCCTGCGCGTTCCTGCCCAAAAATAGCCCTGAGTATCGGTACAATCTCAGGCCAAGAGCCGCTTGCTTTAGAGGGAGGAAATCCAACACAAGGGTGCCATTTTGTTCCTTCACTCTCCCAGGCTGTCGTTTCTGAGTGGGAACTGGAGAAATATGATTACCAACTCTGGGTTGGGAAATTTCTGGAGGTTTGGAGGTGTGGATCCTGGGGAGATCAACATTTGGGGAGGGGACGGACCTCAGCAGAATAGAATGCCATACAGTCCACCCTTGGAAGCGGCCATTTTCTCCAGGGAAACTGATCTCTGTGGTCTGGGGATCAGGAAGTCTCCAGGACCTCCCTGGTGGTTGGAGACCCTTGGGGGGGGACTGTTGAGAACAGGAGAAGAAGGCATTACAAAGGACCTAGAATGTGGTCATTTGTCTGAGCGAATGAGCCACTGCTGATTCAGTGTCATGGAGTTTTCATGTCACCTACACTGTCTCAGGCGCCATGATTTTCAATCAGATGAGATTGTACAAAAGTTGCCTCTCTGGGTTTTTTTTTTTGCCTACATTAGCTCATTTACATAAGCAGAATGGATGTTTTAAGTCTCACCCAGGGAGCGCTACCCCCCCTCTGTGTGTGTAAAACAAATTCCAGTGACTTGGACTAGACACTACACATCAAATCAAACACCTGGGTTCCTAAACTCAAAAAATGCCCTTGTATATTGCTTGTATAGAGCCAGTGTGGTGTATTGGTTAAGAGCGGCAGACTCTAATCCGGAGAACCGGGTTTGATTCTCCCCTCCTTCACATGGAGCTTGCTGGGTCACAGTTCTGTCAGAACTCTCTCAGCCCCACCAACGTCACAAAGTGCCTCTTGTGGGGATTAGAAGGGAATGTGATTGTAAACTGCTCTGAGACACTTGAGGCCTTCTGGGTAACCTTGGGCCAATCCCAGTTCTCTCAGAACTCTCTCAGTCCCACCTACCCCACAAGGTGCCTGTTGTGGGGAGAGGAAGGGAAGGTGATTGTAAGCTGCACTGTGACTCCTTAGGGTAGAGAAAAGTAGGCTATTAAAACTTCTTCTTCCTCCTCTTCCTTTTCTTTTTCTTGTACCCTGCCCTTCATTTGGAGAGTCTCAGAGCAGTTTGCAATCTCCTTTCCCTTCCTCTCCTCGCAACAGACACCCTGTGAGGTAGGTGGGGCTGAGAGAGCTCATGAGAGAACTGCTCATGAGAGAACAGCTCTGAGAGAACTTGTGACTGACCCAAGGCCACTCCAGCAGCTGCATGTGGAGGAGTGGGGAATCAAAGCCAGTCCTCCCGGATTAGAGTCCGCACTACAGATTAGAGTCCACTATACCAAACTGGCGAGAGATATTCAGAGGTGGTTTGCCATTGTCTGCCTTTGCGTCACAACCCTGGTATTACATGGAGGTCTCCCACTCAAACACTAGCCAAGGCCGATCCTGCTCAGCTTCCAAGATCTGATGCAATCGATTTAGCTCAGGCTAGCCAGGTCAGGGCAAAAAGCCCCTTATTTAGTCAATTATCCCCTTTTCTAGATTACATTCCCGCCGCATCCCTGCAAGAGTTAAGGTTGGCTTTTCTCGATCACCAATGATAAAAAGTTAGCCATTCCTCCATGTAATAAGATCTTTCTCCTGTAATAACAGGCATGTATGAACCGAAAGAGAGAGAATCTATTGTCCAGGGACGAGAAGATGTGACGAGGGCCCCTCCCTCTGCGTGATTCCTTTTGCTGAAGGGATAATGAGACATGAAAAGAACAGTTTCACACAGATGATAATCTCTCGCCTTGTGGGGAAGTGTCTGGCAGGTGGTTCTTCTTCCCCTTGAATGGAATACAAAAGCCTCCTCGGCTCTGGGCAGAAGGGGGGGGAGTCAAAATAACCCCCCCCAAAAACAGTTGTAGTCGTGTGCGGAGGAGGGGGAGAGGGGAAGGAGAATGTGCCGCATCAACTTTCTTCCGCAGTCCACAAAATCAAAATAGGACCCACGGTAAGTAGGGAATACCAAAAACCAGCAAATACCGGGCCATAGACAATGACAACGTATCTCACGTCATGTTTATATTTTTGTTCGTTTTGATAGATTTATACATTTGGCTTCGAACCATAGAACTTTCCCCACAAACCAGAGTGTCCTCTTGCTGTCTACAACATGATGATGCCCAGGTTCTACTGGAGGTTACCCAGGAAGGTCAGTTGGGGGCTGGATTTTCTCCCCACCAGCCCGCTGGCTGCTGGCAAGCAAGAGCCGATGAAAGCAAGGGTTCTCCTGCCCCCACTGGGGGACTGGGAACCCTAGCTGCTTAGCTTCTGAGATCTGATGAGATTGGGCTGGCCATGGCCATCAGAATAAGAGAAGACTGAGAGGTATAAATGCTCTCAATCAGGGCTCTATTTGTAGAAAAAGCCCAGCAGGAACTTATTAGCATAACAGGCCACACCCAACAGCAGGAACTCATTAGCATAGTGGGCCACACCCCTGACAGTACAGCTCATTAGCACATTAGGCCGCACCCACATGTTACCAGAAGTGTAGTTATCCAGCCACACCCACCTTTTGCTTGTTATTCTGTTTACCTTGTTTGTTGTCAAAACCCAGGGCCTTTTTTTGTAGCAGGAACTCCTTTACATGTTAGGCCACACACGCCTAATGCAGCCAATCCTAATGAGTTTCTGCTGTTGGGTGTGGCCTATTATGCTAATGAGTTCCTGCTGGACATGGCCAACTTGGAAGCCAGCCGAAACTCCGTTCCTGTGCGTTCCTGCCCAAAAATAGCCCTGCTTTCAATCGATCAGTCAATCAATCAGTCCCTGGTTGTGCAACATCAAGATGTGAGGAAGACAAATTGCTTGCTTTTCTGGCTGCACAGAATTGGGTCCCTCTGCTTGTTTTCTTTACAGAGACGTGAGGGGGGAGAAGAGAAAGTGCCACCTGAAACAGATTACTTGTTTGGAGTGGGCTTTGCAGAACCGTCACCAGCGATGACTAAATAAGCTCCCCGGATCGTGACTCGGTTTTCGCACGGACCAACAGAGCTCCTGCCTCGTTTGTTTAACAGAACTGGGCTCCTCATGGCGCTCTGTCAATTTCCACCCCTCTTGTAATATAGATCACCCTGTGCAAATGTGCTGGAGGCAGATAAGCAGGAATTAAGTATCCACTGGGATATGCATAGCGAAGGATGACATCTTGATAAGGACACAGGAAAATACTGCGGGGTGTTAGAGTCATGGAGCACTAATGACGACTTTTGTCACGGCGTGCCTCTGGAGGATTTCCGGAAGAAGAAATATTGATATCCGTTTGTGTAGAAGACGATGTAAAAATCGAGAAGAAACATTATACATTTTCAGTGATGGGGCTGAAATTCAAAGGGCTGGTGATAAGTACAAAAGAAGCATCTCACAAGCAGGGCTATTTTGGGGGTGGAACATACAGGAATGGAGTTCCGGTTGGCTTCAGAGTTGGCCACGCCCACTGCAGCCAAAACCTCTGTGTGTGTGGCTACAGAGGGAAGGCCTGAAGAGAGACACCTCTCCGGCAACTCCGAGGCAGGCGGCCCGGGGGGGGGGCTGGAAGGATTGGGGAGGCATTTAAATGCCTCCCTGAGCCTTCCTGGCTACGTTAGGGGTGTGTGGCCTAACATGCAAAGGAGTTCCTGCTACAAAAAAAGCCCTGGGTTTTGAGAATAAACAGAATAAGAAGCAAAAAGTGGGTGTGGCTGGATGTCCACACTTCTGGTAACATGGGGCTGTGGCCTAATATGCTAATGAGCTGTGCTGTCAGGGGTGTGGCCTAATATACTCATGGGTTTCTGCTGTTGGGCGTGGCCTGTTATGCGAATGAGTTCCTGCTGGGCTTTTTCCACAAAAAAAGCCCTGCTCACAAGTGATGCTGTGATGACAACGGACTCTGGTGGTACATGAGTAGAATCAAAGTACGAGAATGGGTGAGATTCCAGTGGAAGGAATTTGCATATCTAATGATCCCAACACACGATCGCTCAATGTGCAAATTAAAATTCTGGAAATTATATGGTTGGCACTTCCCAAAGCATTATGTGCAATGGTGGAAGGAACAATCCAGTGGGAACTACAACTCTGTGATCTCCTCAGTCTGAGGAGAAGGGAAGTCCTATGTCACACCCAGGGCTCTAGTCGGGGGGGAGCTCTCAGGTACGGAGCTCCGGAAGAGAACCTCTAGGGGGCGGGGCGGTCACGTGGTGAAGCCCCGCCCCCTTCTTTACCCCGCCCTCTGCTTCGATCCTCATTCCGTTTGGGAATGAGGATGAAGCAGGAGGGTAAGTAGCCGGGCCTTCTGACACACTTCCGGTGATGTCAGGGGGTGTGGCCTTCTGTCACTTCCGGTGATGTCAGGGGGCATGGCATATGCAAATAAGTTATGCTAATGAGTTATGCTAATGAGCTCCGGCAGCTCTTTTTCTACAACAAGACCCCTGGTCACACCTAACGCCTGGAAGTATAGGTTCTGCATTCCTGTCTCATGAACACAAACAAGAGGAACTGCGCTATCAACCTGCTTTCTAAGAACATGTGAACATTTGAAGCTGTCGGACCAAACACCCCCCCTGAAGAAAGACTGCAAATGTCCCAGCATAGCCCCCCCCGATTCCTGAATATATCTGGGATTTTCTTAGATTTCCCCCCTGATTTTCACGAGAAAACCTGGGTACATTTTGGAAACCGAAATATATCCGAAAAATACCGATAAGGTATTTTTCAGGTATTTTTTGGGCTTGGGTATATCCGAATGCACACCCCTACTAGAGACACCAAAGTTGCAGGGGACTTCTCTCAGATGCTGCTCTACATGCCCTCAAAGTTCCACCCGCCCTGTTGCTTTGAAGTCTGATAACATTTGGATTGAGCGGAGACAGTCTATCACGAATCGTCACAAACAGCTTGAATGTTCATAGAAAGTTTGTGCTGGCTGACCTGCCATGAACTTCAGTTCACAAACCAGCCAAATTCATCATCAGCTTTAGTTCGTGAGCCGCTTCGTGCCCATCCCTACTTGTGAGGTAGGTGGTTCTGAGAGAACTGTAACAGGCCCAAGGTCACCCAGCTGACTTCATGTGGAGGAATAGGGAATCAGTCTGCCACTCTTAACTAGTACACCACCCTGGCACAGCAAAATGTGTGTGCCGAAAGCGGCAAGCGATCCCAGTGTTTCATTCATAATGAGCTTCCACACCCGGCCCTCTTTACTGTTTATCTTCCTTGATCACTGCTGGGAGTACTTAACAAAACGAGGGTAATAATGAGGGATGTGACTCCTCATAACTTCAGCCAATTCATGGCTGATTGGAAACCGGCATGCAGGAAACTGACCTCCATAAGAAATAATCAAGGATGTGTGTAAAACCTGATTGTTCATCCCTTCAATGCACCTGAGGGTTTAAGAAGTTTTTTTTTTTTTGCTGTGACTTGATGCGTTTTTCAGCAGTGCGCTTTACGGCACCTTTGCAGCACCAGGAGTCAGAAAAGGGCACTCTGCTTTCAGGATTAACCCATTTCTATTTTTCAACTCAAGCAGCAGCCTTCAAATCGTTGTTCAGTTAGCACGCACTGGTGGCTTGCAGAGCTGGATCACGAGTCCATATACTGCTGCCATGTCTCCTTGCTGCTTTATGGAAGGATGTGCTGCCCGTGCGCATATCGAGAAAGTGGGGTTGCCAACTTCCACTTGGAAAATAGCGGGATATTTGGGGTGGTGGAGGAGCCTAGGAAGAGTAGGGTTTGGGGAGTGACCTCACGGGGGCCTAATGCTATAGTGTCCACCTTCTGAAGTGGCCATTTCCTCCAGGGGAACTGATCGCTGTTGTCTGGGGATTAATTGTAATCCTGGGAGATCTCCAACCCCTACCTGGAGGTTAATACAAAAACTGAGGGTCACAGTGTTAGGAAGACATAGAAAAATATATTATCTATAATGACTAAAATTTTGAAAAGAGCTCACTTACCCCTTGCGGCAAACATAATAACCTACCTAAGACAGCATATCTCTCAAATTCTATCAGGTAGCCGCAAATTTGGGGGTTTGCTCCATCTATTTCTTTGGTTCCAAGCCTCATAATCAGCAGCCTGGTTCCTTCTCGGGACAAGTGGAGACCGTCTTGTCTGTACCACTCCCTCTTGTTTCAAAAAGCATCCCAGTGCCTAACAAACTTGAACCCTTCCCCCCTACACCATCGTCTCATCCATGCATTGAGACTCCTGATCTGTGCCTGTCTCTCTAGCCCTGCGTATGGAACAGGTAGCACTTCTGAGAAGGCTACCTTGGAGGTCCTGGACCTAGATTAATAACCTAGAGTTATTAATAAAATGAAAGGATATATGGAAAACGAAAAAGACATTAAGGTACTATCAAAAAAGAAAAATTGATAGCTATATACAAGAAAAGTATGTATTCATTAGCATACTAAGAACGAACGTTACAAATGTTGTTAAGTGTTTGAATGTTCCAGTTACTATGATAGAAATTAATACAAATGCAAATGTTTATTGTTAAAAAAATAATAATCTGGCATCTACCAGACCATGGGCCTTTTTAGAGCTGCCATTCCCCTGAGGGGTGTGTGTGAGGGTTTGCCCGCTTTTGAGCCCCCAAATCCACTAGCCTGGATTCAGCCAGCGGGGGAACCCTGCCCCCAAAGATCCTGGCATGTGGCAATGTGCCCAGCACAATGACATCACCTGGAGGTGACGTCATTGCACAGGGCATGTTGCGGGCTGGGGGGGGATAGTCAATCGTTTAAGGAAAGACCATAGAGTTCTTCCTTAAATGGTAGAGCATCCCCTGCAACGTGTCATGCATGATGACATCACTTCTGGATGATATCATCGTGGCGCACGTGCCAAAGACATCCCAGAGAAGGACCGGGATACCCCCGTCAGCATGACAGTAAGACCTGGCAATCCTATGCCTTTTCCGCCATGGGCCCCCCC
>NW_015175042.1:25767-34580 GCF_001447785.1 Gekko japonicus | reverse complement strand
TGCTAATGCAGCCTAAAACTGCTTTAGCCCTTTTTTTTTACTGCCCCATCATAGCTCAAGCTCATATTAAACTTACGGTCCATTAGAACCCCCAAATCTCTCTGTGGATCTTGTACATAGGCCCCTGGTCATACCAGAGCACACATACATTGAAGCTGTGGCCCCTTTTAGGTCTAGATGACCCTCCTGAGATGGTCAAGACTCAACATCACATTATACCAGGAGTTCCGTAAATGGAGCACTGCTTCCATCCCGAAACCCGCTCTCACCTACCCCCCCAGCTGCAATTTAACTAAGGGCTTAATAACACATGTAAAAGTCCTTGTGTTTGTCGGGGGACAACATGAGGACTTTGCATCAGAGGCACAATGGGAGTTTTCTGCCTCCCACACATTTCATTGTTAAAATCGAGCAGCCAGCAGCAGCTCCGCTAAGTGGTTTGCTGACACGAAAACAGTAGGGAGAAGCAGAAAACAGGCGGTGGGCTGTGTGTGTGTGTGGGAAACAGAAAGCTCTCATTGTCCATCTGATGCAAAGTCCTTGTGCTGTTCCCCAGCGACCGTGAGGACTTTCCAGTGTGTAGACAGACCCTTGCTGTGCCTGCATCGATTCCTGTATGTCTCTCCAGCCAGGCCTCTTCAGGTCAGGGAAATGGTAAAGGAGGAGGTTTAACCACCTCTCCTCTTGCACCTAAGGCATTCAGCTCTGGGCTAGGAAATGCCTAGAGATTTGGGGGGTAGAGCCTGGGGAGGGTGAGGTTTGGGGAGAGGAAGGAACTCAGCAGGATACAATGCCGTTGAGTCCGCCCACCAAAACAGCCCTTTTCTCCAGGGGAACTGATTTCTGTAGCCCAGAGATGAGCTGTAATTCCAGGGATCCCCTGGTATCCTTCACCAGGCCTCAGTCAGCATGGAAGACTGGTGGACCAAGGTTAGAAACTTGTTTCATTGGCACTGTAGCTCCCCCTAGGCTTACCAAGTGCTGGTGGGGGATCTGCGTGTCTTGGCAGGATCACATCCTGGCGACAGTGGTGCAACGCGTGTAGCGTCACATCCTGGCGACGGCGTAGTGTCACATCCTGGCGACGGCGTACTGTCACATCCTGGCGATGGCGGTGCAACGCGTGTCGCCGTCCCCGCGGCAGGGCTCCTGCCAAGACACGCAGATCCCCTGCCGGCACTTGGTAAGCCTAGCTCCCCCTAACACCATATACTGGGGTTATCAACCTCCAGGTGGGGCCTGGAGGTTTCCCAGAATTATAACTGATCTCTAGACTATGGGCTTCTCCACATTCTCATTTTACTCACTGGTAAGTTTCTGTTTCTTCAGCGCTTTTTTCTTCTTCCACATTTGTTTTGCTCCCTCTAGTGGTATATTTGATATCACACAGCTCCCCCCCCGGCCCGGGCATATGTCCCTGCAGATTTAGGCTGATTCTGCATTGGCTTTTCCCTCCGTTGTTTTACGAAACCCATGTTGGAACAGAAATTCCCCTCTGCATTGCATGCCGGTTTCACAACTTTTGATTATCGGGATTTACGGTGGCATCCACACTCCATGCCTCTTTCGCTTTGTTTGATCATCGGATTTTATTGTGCCTTCTGCATAGATTTATGGCCATCTTATTGCCGTTCAGGGGTGACTCTGCAGTCAGTATGGCATTGCCCTGGGGTATTTGGATGCGGTTTTGAGCTGCACTTTTTCCTCCCAGTTGAGAAAATGTGGAAAGAATGCTAGATGCAGAATCACCCTTAAACTGCAGGGTTTTGAGCTGAAAATAAATCTGGGTGATATTGAATCAACCACTAGAAGGAGCAAAACACATGTGACACAGAATCTGCCCCCCCCCCCCCCCCCCAAGAAACAGGAACTTACCAGCAAGTGGAAAAACATTATAGAGGTGAGTTCCCCTGGAGAAAATGGCTGCTTTGGACACATTCTATGGTATACCATAGATTCTAGGTGTAGTCCCTTCCTGAATTTCCTCCTTCATGGGTATCATGCTCAAATCTCCAGGAATTTCCTAGTATGAAATTTGCAACCCTACCCACTACCCAGAGAGACCACAGGCAAATTAACAAAGGGTTTAATTTAAAAAGTTAAAAAGACAACATTCGATTCCCCCTCCCCAAAATGTCAAATACAGCCCCCTTTCCTGCCCATTTCTCTGATTGGTATGATATCGTTTCTCATGGAATGTACCTACAACCAGTTTGAAATTGGTTCAGAAGTCTGAACCACTTTTTAAAATCAGCAGCTGAACTGCAACGGAACCAGAGAGATAAAGAAATAAGGCCAGACCTGAACTGGAAATGATCCCAAATTTTTACCCTGTTTAAAAACACTTAACATTGGTTGAATAAGATCCAGGGTATTCCTTTTCAGTAGGAATCCTCCCAGTGACATTGGACTTGAGAAGTCAAAGATCAGGCCAACTATCTCTATAGATTTCTGTTTAACACCATTCGGGCAAAGTGACATTGAAATCATCTGGCCAAATTCCCACTGGGAGACTGGACAGAAAATGAGCCAAGTCTTCAGGCCTTTGTCCCAATTCTTTCTCTTACAACGAGAACTGGTTTCATATTTCAAAGACGATGCAAGATTTTTAACCTCTAAGCTGCAGCTTATGTAAGCAGGACTGTTATCTAACACCATCTCCACTCAAACCTGACTCAGGCAAAGACAGCCAGCCAAAGGAGGAACTCAAACAAGGAATTAATCCTCGCCTGTCACTCATTCCCCAAGCAACCCTCACAACCACAGGCCAAAGTTCCCACAGCGTCAGCACCACCACAAAGGTGAGTTGTTCCGGAATTCCAGTTTTGAGTTGCAATTAAGTTATATGGTGGAACTCTGGCAATAAAATACTTAATTTCTGAAACTGTCTTTTGTCACTATTTGTGCTGGGCTTGTCCGTTTCATTTCATTTCTGTGCAAATCAATTTCAGCCGAAGCGAGGAAAGGAAGGAAGCAACCACACCCATGCCACGTGCACGGGCCTGTGCGGTGTCAACCCAAGCTTTCGTTAAGGAAGCGCAAAGCTTGGTGGACACAGTAGGGAGTGTACAAGGAGGAGAAAGGAGATGAAGGATCTGTGCCTGAGTAAAATACGGGAACAAAGCGTAACAGTGATATTCATCACATAACTTTCTCATCCAGATCCACAGCTGGACTCTCAATAAAAATATGCCATGGACTTAATATATATATATATTTAAAAATTAAGCAATTTTAAAGCCTCCTTGCAAGGTCCTTGAAGCAGCCACGAGAAAAATCCCAATAATTTCACTTTTTAAAAGCATCCAAAAAAACCACAGCAGCTGAAAATCTAACACAACGGCAGCAACGTCCCCAATATCCAGGGGTCCCCAACATGGAGGTCACCAACACCTTGCCTGAAGTGGGCAGGGCCAGGTAGGGATTCTGATTGGCCGGTGGAAACCCAATTGGCTGTGCAGATACAAAAAAAAATTGCTTCAGCAGCTGCTGCCAGCACAGCCACCACCACCCCCTAGGGGTCTTCAGTGCATGACTGAAGGTAATGCAAGAAAATATTTTACAGCAATATATTCATGGGTATCCTGTTAAGCAGAACGTCCACTTAAAATGTTGAAGGGAAAGGACATTCCCCCAACGATGCTCCCGGTGCCCCAGCCTCCCTCAATGGAGCAGTGGGAGGAAAAGGGGGAGGGGAGGGGACAGAGCCAGAACAGGAAGTGATGCCATGACTTTTCAAAGCAGGAAGTTACTTTTAAGAAGTCTCAGCCTGATTCATGCTTCCACAGGCAAGGCACCACGACCAAATAAGGTTGCCAGGACCCACCCACCCCGCCACTGGCAGGGGATGAGGCAATAGGGTTGCCAGAGACAAGTCGGGAAACTTCTGGAGAGTTGTGGGTGGAGCCTGGGGAGGAAATGGACCTCGGTTGGGTACAAGGCCACAGCGTCCATCTTCCAAAGCAGCCATTTTCTCCAGGGGAACTGATCTCTGGAGTCGGAAGATGAGCTGTCATTCCCGGGGATCCCTGCAAGCTGGAATCGCTCCCGCTGAAAAAAAACAACAACCCTGTCTCTGGCCCCCACCTGCCCCACATCGACACGGCACAGAGACCAAAGTTCATGAGTGTTGGATTCTCTGGACTAGGTACTGCCAGGGAACCAGGGAAAAACAGCAGAGTGCTCAAAGGCTTCAACACAGCAGAGCCTGGGGCTCAGTGTGGCAACAGACCTACAAAGTTACACGGAGTCAGCAGTCGGTCCAAAAACTAATAAGTAGAACACTTATGAAATGTTGTAACCCGCCCTGAGCCCGTCTACGGGATGGGCGGGATATAAATGCGAAAAAATAAACAAACAAACAACTTTTATTAAAGGAAATACATGCTCGAGAGTGCAGGTGAGAGATAGCTAAAGATCAGCTATTCTGACTAACTAGACGGTGTTTAGGGTTGCCAGGTCTGGGTTGGAAAATACCTGGAGACTTTCGGGGTGGATCCAGGGGAGGGCGGGGTTTGGGGAGGGGAGGGGCCTCAGCATGGTACACAGCCATAGAGTCCACCCTTCAAAGCAGACATTTTCTCCAGGGGAGCTGATCTCTGTCAGCTGGAGATCAGCTGTAAAAGCAGGGGATCTCCAGGCCCCACCTGGAGGCTGGCAACCCTAATGGTATTGGGTGCTGGATGCATGTCCACCCTCCATGGTGCAGGATGGAAATCATGCACCTTCTTTGTGTGGGTGCGAGAGAGAAGAGAGAGTGAGAGAGCGGAAGCAGAGGAAATGCCCCCGAGACCAGGGCTCTTTTTGTAGAAAAAGCCCAGCAGGAACTCATTAGCATAATAGGCCACACCCAACAGCAAACCTATTAGCATATTAGGCCACACCCTGATATCACCGCTCATTAGCACATTAGGCTGCACCCCCATGTTACCAGAAGTGTGGTCATCCAGCCATACTCACCTTTCCCTTCTTATTCTGTTTAGCTTGTTTGTTGTCAAACCAGGGCTTTTTTTGTAGCAGGAACTCCTTTGCATGTTAGGCCACACACCCCTAATGTAGCCAATCCTAATGAGTTTCTGCTATTGGGTTTGGCCTATTATGCTAATGAGCCCCTGCTGGGCGTGGCCAACTTGGGAGCCAGCGGGAACTCCATTCCTGTGCGTTCCTGCTCAAAAAGAGCCCTGAAGTAGCATTCTACTCCAAAGGAAAGGGTCAGATAGCAGGAAGGAAACGATGCTCTATGTGTCCAGACCTCTCTGTCTGCCTAAACTCTTTGGTGTCATCTCCTCAAGTCTGAGACAGGAGACAGCGCAAAGTCCTCCACTTCTAACAATGAGGAGGAACTTAACTTGTGGTGGATGGTATGGAAAAAGGTAGTTCTTCAAGGACCCTTGTCCCAAACTGTTTAGGGCATGAATGCTAAAGCAGCCAAAGGTCAGAAAGGCCATAAATATGGGTCTTAAAAAAAACACACGGCTATAGCTTTCAAGCTGCTTCGGGCCGAAGAGGTTAACGTCCTCAGCTCTTGAAGTCAGAAAAATATCTGATCTTTCTGCTGGTAAAAGTGCCTACCTGAGCCAATTCCATTTGACTGTAACTCGCCCGAAATAAATTTTCTACTAGCAATTGTGCTTTGTCATTGACCTATAAAGAATGAATATGTGAACATCAGGCTTCATTTCTACTCTTATAGATGAGACAAAAAACTGGAAATTATCAATAGAATCTTGTTCGGAAGAAGGAACGTAGAAACGACACAGGACATTCCAGAGCACGTCGTTAACATCGTTTGCTTTGTTAAAAACCACTTCTGTTTATTTGAAACTGACTGTATTTTTGTATTCCAACCCTGTAAAAAAAGCATATCACTTTAACTTATTTAAACAGCACATATTTTCTGATTTTTGCAGTACTGTATTATTTAGTTTAGCGCACTTATCACAGTAACAATCCCCAAGTTGGCTTAAAATAAATCACGTGAATGATGATCTTGCCAGCAATTCCCTACAGATGTGGAATTTCAGGGTATTTTGTTTAACTGAAACTTCTTGGGTCTTCTAGGAAGGAAAGTCTCCATGTTCTGGCTGCTTTAAATTGCGCCTTATGGAAGCACTTTCTGCAAGGTGACCAGCTGTTCATCCAGGACTACTTCCCCTGTATTTAAATTCATGGTTTTTTGACCACTCCCCTGCCCTCAAGATTTGCACAGTCATTTTGTGCTTAGAGACCGATGTGTGTGGTAGGGGTGCCAGCTCTGGGTGGGGAAATACCTGGAGGTTTTGGGGGTGGACCCTGAGGAGGGCGGGGTTTGGGGAAGGGGGGGGACTTCAACAGGATACAGTGCCAGAGCCCACCCTCCAAAGCAGCCATTTTCTCCAGGGGAACTGACCTCTATTGTCTGGAGATCCATTGTAATAGCAGGAGATCTCCAGGCCCCACCTAGAGGTTGGCAACCCTATGTGTGGGTGTCTGCAATAACGGCTCTGCTTGGGCTGCAAGGTCTCCCACTGGTAGGTAGGCCTCTTTGCCTGCCCACACTCTGAGCAGCAGTGGGAGAAACATTTTCAAAAGTGATGTCTGTGATGTCACTAAGTGCCTTCTGGGGGAAAGGTGGAAACTCGATGGTTTTACCATAGTGTTTCCAGAGATTCCTAGAGCTACCCTAGGTCACCAACTTGTTTTTTTAATTCTCCAAGCAGGGGCAGGCAAAGAGGGCCCCACTGGCAAGCCTAGACTCTGCAGAACTTTGTGGCATAATGTGAGTTTGTAATTGTACGTATGCTACAGTTTTAGGCTGTGGTCACACTGGAGGCTTGCTTCGATCCGTGATCTGGGCGTGCCTCTAATTGCACTGGGTTAAAGCGTTGAGGGGCAGACCAATCAGACAGCGCACCCTGGGACAGTTTCCCCGCATGCTTGTCTGGTGGTCAGGCGTCCACATTACCGCAACGCCTCAACCACCGAGTGCACTGCCCTGTTGGGCATATAGGCAGCAACTCCACCCCACCCACCCCCCAAAAAAACAGTGGTGGAAATGGATTTGTGAGTTCAGACTTCCCTTCCGGGTTACCTTCATGGCAGGAGAGTTCAGACGTCCGGGAAAGTGGAGTGGAAGCGTTGGCATCTGTAAACACCAGACTTTCCCCAGTGCCTGGTTTCTCCGCCTCCAAAGCGGGGCAACACAGGGTGCCAATGACTGTGGCATGGAAGGTAGATGTTGCTGTCTGGTCATGCTCTTTAAATCCGCCACGGTAACGCTCCTGTATCGTGGCAAACTGCTCATGTGACTGCAGCCTAGATAACTTTTTGTGCTCCAACCTTCCTTGAGCATGTGAAAGCTTGGTTTTGATCACTGGAAAATGTAGCATTTGTGTATTGAATTTGAGGGGGGGGGTCCTCCCCCATATTTCCCTGTTTCGGAGTCGCTCACCCACTGTCTTTGGCTATACGTATCCCAGTGTCTTTTAACCACGGGCTCCAGTTTTTCACATGGGTGGGATTTTGATTTCCAAATGCAAAATGCAAAACACTCCAAGCTTCTGAGAGTTTTGACATCGCACCAGTGAACATCAAGCAAACCTAGATTGCTCTAAGTTACAAAATTGATCAAATGAAGGCAAAGCTTCTGTTCTACTTGGGAGGAATAATAAAGCTGTTGAAATGTTCAGCAGAATGCCTGGAAGGGCCAGTTTCTGACGAAAGGAAGGAAGGCAGGGCAGAGAGAGGATGTCAGTACCCAGCAACATGTAGGTGTTCTTGTCTGAGCTTGAGGAAGCTCCATTCTGGACTGGTTTCTCTTGCACTGAAGCTAGGGTTGCCAAGTCCAAATTCAGAAATATCTGAGGACATTGGGGGTGGAGCCAGGAGACTTTGGGGGCGGAGCCAGGAGACTTGTGTGATGTCACTTCCTGTGATGTCACTTCCTGTGACGTCACTTCCTGGTCAAATGGCAAGTGATGTCACTTCCCCTTCCGATTATGTCACTTCCAGAACAGTGCACCAAAACCCCACTTAGCTAAGCATCATACCGGCAACTACCTCCTTAAAATCATTTCTCCGAAATGAACTTACTTGGAAGCCTGAGTCAACTCTAACTTTCAGGTTCAGCTTCTTTCTATGTAGGATTTATATATATGTAATAGCACCACTTGTATCAAAGCTGTCAAAATAAACAAAAAAACCTGTTCAATATTTGTTTCTCATCATTTCTGCCTCCTGTGTTTGCATATGTTGGTGGTGTGTGTTTCCAGTGGGCTTCCTGTCAAATTTCCTATCATATCAATACACTGCATCAATCCTTTCCATCATGCAGGGGTCAGGCCAGGGTATGTGGACTCTGATATGACCCCATTGGGCACTTCTTATGATTTTAAATAAGACTGATCTTGCAAATTCCCTTAACAGAAGTTAGTTACGCTTTGGCTGATACAAGACCCTGAGAAGGTGTTCTTGCTCTGTAAATTTAATGTGTCAGTAGGCCATAAGGGTTCTACTGCGCTAGTTTGTTTTTAAATATGCAAGCCTATGCTTGAGTTACAGGATGTTCCATAAAAGTCATCCAAAATCTCACCACCATGAAAGAGAACAAGATCAACTTTGGAACTGCTCTGCTACATGCTACATCCTCAAGGCTCCACAACTTAGAGGGAGCACTGCTCCAGAGCAAACTGATTTATGCAGCAGCCAAATCGCTCGCTCACAACTTTAATGCCACTGGCTCACAAAGTAGAATTTTTGCTTACAAGACTCCACAGCATACAGGGAACATTGGTTGTGAGCAGTGTTCCCTCTAAGCTGAGTTAGTGTGAGCTAGC
>NW_015175042.1:20171-25714 GCF_001447785.1 Gekko japonicus | reverse complement strand
TTTTTGCTCACAAGACTCCACAGCTTAGAGGGAGCATTGGTGCTGAGCCCCTCAACTGGTATGCCACGTCCTCAACTCCATCCTAAATGGTGGTGGGAATTGGCCATAGACTCCTTACTCGTGTGTCTATGTCTGTGGGGGGGGGGACTCTGGCATCAATTCAGAGAGGAGCAAAGCGTTGGTCTAAGACAGCTGTGGGGCGGGGGAGGAAGAAGAGCGGGTGCCACGAACAGGCGCGCGCACACACAGCCACACTCACACATGTTCGCAACCGCTCCTGCCGCCAGCTCGCACACCGCCACCCTGCCCAGACTGGTTCCCTTCCCCACCACCACTGCCGCCACCCGGAGCCGCTCGCCTCCCGCTCCTCAAGCACAGGCGCGCAAATACGCACTCCGCCGCCCGGCGAGCTCTGGCAGAGGGACCCCAGGCTAGCATCAGTGCATGACGTTCCCCATTAAAAGCTATTCAGGTGTTACTTACACCGCAATCCTAGGCAGACTTACACTCCCATAAGTTCTAGGAGGCAACTGGCTTAGAAGGATGTAGCCCAGTTTAGAGACGGTGTGATTAGAAATCCAAAAAACCCACAAAGGCTTTTCGTTCACTTACTCTGAAACACCATCTTCAAACTTTATTTTGTTTCCTTCATTTACAGTTGCCAGTTTCCAGGTAGGGAGTGGAGTTTTCCAGGACTATAACTGATAACTGAGACTGCAGAGATCAGTTCTCCATGAAGAAGAAGAGATTGGATTTATACCCCGCCCTTCACTTGGAGTCTCAGAGCGGCTTACAAACTCCTTTCCCTTCCCCTCCCCACAACAGACACAGTGTGAGGCGGGTGGGGCTGAGAGAACTCTGACACAAACTGCTCTTTTTCAAGGACAGCTGTGCCAGAGCTTGTGACTGACCCAAGGTCACATCAGCAGGTGCAAGTGGAGGAGTGGGAAATCAAACCCGGTTCTCCCAGATTCGAGTCTGCACACTTAACCACTACACCAAAGAAAGGGCATAGCTCCCTCCGCATAAGAACAGAAGAGGAGCCAATGTCGGATCAGGCCAGTGGCCCATCCAGTTCAACACTCTGTCACACAGTAGCCAAAAATACCAAGTCCCCTCAGGAGGTCCAGCAGTGGGGCCAGGACGCTGTCTTCCCCAAGCACCACCTCCACATCTCCAGGGACTTCCAGAGACAGAGTAGGCAACCCTACTTCATTTTATTTATTTATTATTTATTACTTTAGATTTGTATCCCACCTAGCCGGAGCAAACTGGTTTATTCCCCACTTTTCTCCCTAATGGGCCTCAAAGTGGCTCACAGTATTCTCCCCTTCTCCATTTTACCTTCAGGACAACCCTGAGAGGTAGATTAGGCTGAGAGCGTGTGACTGGACCAAGGTCACCCAGCGGCAGGGTTGCCGACCTCCAGGTGGTTACAAAAGTAGAGAGATCATGGGACAGGTTGTCAAACTAAGGATAGACACCGTGTATACACAAGTTTAGTGTGGTGGTTAAGAGCGTGGACTCTAATCTGGGAGAACCAGGTTTGATTCCCCACTCCTCCACATGCAGCTGCTGGTGTGACCTTGGGTCAGTCACAAGTTCTTTCAGAGCTGTTCTCTCAAGGTCAGTGCCTCACAGGGTGTCTGTTGTGGGAAGAGGGAGGGGGAAGGAGATTGTAAGCCGCTCTGAGACTCCTTTGGGTAGTGAAGGGCAGGGTATAAATCCAATCTCTCCTTTTCTTCTTCCTCTTCATGAAGAGTGATGAAAATTTACAATTTATATAAACAATTAAATTTATTTAATGCAATTAATATCTCAATATGCTACGTACCAAAAAATTCAATAATGTTGTAGTGTCCCTTCTAAACTGCTAATGCAGTCACATTCATTCATTCAGCTGGTGAATTCCACATATTCCAACCATCAAGTGTCCTTGCTGTGATTTGACCCTGTTGAAAACTGGAAGCCACGGAGGTTGTCAGCCGACTTATCTTCTGTGCTTCCACAGAGCTCACAAACAAAACCCCAACAGGCCAGCTATAAATGCGTGTTTCACCAGCTTCTTTGTGGGAAATCGTGAAATGCAAGCTTCAAAGATTCATCCAATTAAGGGTGGGTGGTCAATTCTAGGTTTCCAAAAACAGCAATAATTGCAAAAAAAAAAAATTCTTGTCAGTGCCTTTAGCTCGGGTTGCCAGCCTCCGGGTGAGGCCTGGAGATCTCTCGGAATTACAACTGATCTCCAGGTGACAGAGCTCAGATCCCCTGGAGAAAATGACTGCTTTGGAGGGGGGGAATCCCAAGGTATTTTACCCTGCTAAGGTCCCTCCCCTTCCCAAACCCTATCTTCCTCAGGCTCTACCCCCAAATCTCCAGGTGTTTCCCAACCCAGAGCTGGGAACCCTACCCAGCAAGCTTCCATGATAGAGTGGGGATTTGAACCTGGGTCTGAACCTGGATTTGAACCCGGGTCTTCCAGGTCTTAGTCTAACCACCACACCACATAAATTCACTGCCATTCCCCTATGCATAGATTCCTGGCTAGGCAGACAAGATTAATTACTAGATTTGCCCCCTACCTTTTATCAAGGGCAGTTTATATTCAACTTCTCTGCTCTCAAGTCTGGCTGCAACTTGGTGGCTGCAAAGCAGTGGTGGGGAGGGTGGATTCAGAGGGGAAAGTGACGGGGGGGGGCTTGACAATCTCCCTGCCTGTTACTGACACTCTGTGAGTCCCCTGGTCTCTTCTCCTTGACATGAAAAAAACACACAGGAGAGCCCCCCCCCCCGAAGAAGTAAAGAGGGTGGGGAGAAAGAAAAGGAGGCAGAAAATGAGTCGAGGGACCCTTTCCGTTGCAAGCCCACCCTGCTTTGCAGCAGAGAAACAGTCAGTGAGGTTCCCCCACATGGTTGCCCCCCATCAATATAATCCTACCCTTCAAAACTACTGTCATATTCTCTGTTACTAGCAACTGTCTCGCCCTCCCCTTACACTGTTGCTGCCACCACCCCGGGGTAAAATCCAGCCCCTCTCTCACTCCATGGGTTGGCGGAGGCCAGCTCCACAGGGATGCATCTCTGTAGCATGCTAAGGCTACAGAGGCAGGTGGGCGAGGACTCAGTGCAGACTCTCTCAAATTAAACAGCTTCCTGTCACAAGGCACATACTCAGGGTCCTACAAGGACAGATCTAGGTGAACTAAAGCTGTGGTCATACTGGCGGCTTGGTGCGGTGTGATGGCCCCTCAAATTGTACCAGTTTAAAGTGTAGTGGAGCATTGCATCCAGACCGCACACCCTGTGGTGCATTACCTGCACAGCCATCCCATGAGGGATGCATCCCATGAGGGAGCATCCACATTAGCGTTGCGCTTCAGTCACAGGACGAGCTGTAAGGGTTGGTTTTATTTAAATGCTGGCGGATGGATGCACATATGTGCTCATGCGCATATGGGCAGCAAATTAAAAAAGTGGCAGAAACGGATCTGCAAATTCAGACATACCTTCTGGGTTCCTTTCACTGCAGGAGAATTCAGATGCAGGAGAACCCAGAGAGGAACCACAAACAATCCGAAAATACCGGACTTTCCCCCGTATCTATTTATTCCACTTCCATCGCTGAATAGTATGGGCTGCCAACAACTGTGCCACAGGAGGCAAATGTTCTCTCTGGAGAGGCTCATTTATTCCGCTCAGGTAACACCACTATATCGCCACAAACTATGCGTGTGACCGCAGCCTAAGCGAAATAAACAAAAGGACACTTACTAACTAAGGTACTTACAATCCATGATATATCTGAGCTTTGTTAGTTGCATGATGCCTCCTGCCCCTGGAGCCACCTGTATTATAGCATCATTCCCATCTGTCATCCTTCATGGCAAATGCACCCCCCAAAACCACTCCCAGGAATGGACACCAAACGCAGCCCCCACACATACCGCCAGCACACCTGGACCTTCCAGTCAAGAGTTGTTAACACCTCAAAGAACTAGTGTGTTTCCCACTCAGTTGGGAAACGATGTTCTCTGTCCAGGAAGGGTACCTTCCTCCCCTTTTTCCCAGACACCATGCACACACCCCTTTCCATCACCATCACGGCCACAGCATCTCTTGCTCCTCTGCCTCTTGTTCCATCACAACTATGATGAACAAGTAGCACAGACCTAAAGACCACTTTATCGGAGAGTTAGTTTTCAGGTTATAGGGTTGCCAGCTCTCGGCTGGGGAATTCCTGGAGATTTAGGAGTGGAGCCTGGCGAGGGTGGAGTGTGGGGAGGAGAGAGAAATCAGTGGGGAGGCGATTTTATTTATTTATTTATTTTATTGGATTTATATACCGCCCTCCCCGAACGGGCTCAGGGCGGTGTACAAGAATTAAAACAATACAATTAAAATAATGTTAAAGTAACAATTTAACACATAATAATCTCATATCATAAAATACCACGTAGACACAGAGATCAGATGATAGATCAGTCCGATATCTAATCAGATGTCGAGTCAGGACCAGGCCACTGATGGATGATTGGCTGAAGAAGAAGAAGAGAAGAGAAGAAGAGATTGGCTTTATACCCTGCCCTTCACTACCCAAAGGAGCCTCAGAGCGGCTTACAAACTCCTTTCCCTTCCCCTCCCCACAACAGACACCCTGTGAGGTGGGTGGGGCTGAGAGAGCTCTGACAGAAACTGCCAGAGCTTGTGACTGACCCAAGGTCACATCAGCAGGTGCAAGTGGAGGAGTGTGGAATCAAACCCGGTTCTCCCCGATTAGAGTCTGCGCACTTCACCACTACACCAAACTGGCTCTCAGCTGGGAGGGGCAGGGATGTTCGCTGCCTCAACCAAATGCCCGGTGGAAGAGCTCCGTCTTGCAGACCCTGGGGAATTCCCTCTGCCATGGATTCCCTCTTCCAAAGCTGCCACTTTCTCCAGGGAAACCAATCTCTGTAGTCTGGAGATCAGTTGTGATTCTGAGAGACCCATGGGCCATACCTGGAGGTTGGGCACCCTCCTCAGATAAGAAAACAGTCCCAGTGACCCACTCCCTTTTTGTACACTTAACCAAAACCAAGACAAGGATAGACAAAACATCCAGGCCACGCAGAAATAAGCTTTCATGCTGACATTCCTCAGAAAGTTCAGCAGTCGCCTCAGCAAGACTTTCGTGCTAATGACAAGTTAACAGCAGAAGCCAGAAGTCATGTGGATTGTCCCCAAGCAAGGGTGTAGACTTTCCAATTTCCCGGGGGGGGCTGGGGCTGGGCCAGAGGCATTGCTTTGCTAGGAGCAAGGGTGGCTCCCGGGGGAGGCTGAGCACCTTCCTGAAAATCTCCTGCGCCAGCATGGCCTCAAGGCAATCCTCGTTCATTACTTAACCCTGATGCTAAATGTGCCAGACAAAGTGCTAGACCACTTTCCAAAACAGGCACACACGTTTCAAGTCTGGAACAAACCAAAACCTCCTTCTGACCAGAAATCAAGGAAGCATAGATAACAAATGCGCAGTCTGGTCAGCTAATGGATAAAGTCATACAACT
>NW_015175042.1:18271-20011 GCF_001447785.1 Gekko japonicus | reverse complement strand
TCATGACGTCACTTCCCTGTGACGTGCGTGCGATGCGCGCACCGGGATCCGCATGGGAGTCCCCCGTCGGCAACGTAAGTGCCACTTGGCAACCGTATCTAGTGTGGTGTAGTGGTTAAGAGTGTTGGACTAGTGCCCTGAGCTGGATTGCCCAGGCAAGCCCGATCTCGCCAGATCTTGGAAGCTAAGCAGGGTTGACTCTGGCAAGGACTTGGATGGGAGACCTCCTTGGAATACCAGCAGTCGGGGGGTGGGGGCAGGCTTTATTCAGCCACCTCTCTGAATATCCTCCAGGCCCCCAGTAGGGGTCAGTCACCAGAGGTCGCCATGACTTCCAGGTGCACATGCACACACATAAAATACAAAAAAGTACAAAAGAGAGTGTTGGACCCGGGTTCGAGTCCCCACTTCTGCCATGGGAGCTCACTGGGTGACCTTGGGCCAGTTACATTCTCTCAGCCTAACCTACCTCACAGGGTTGTTGCGAGGATAAAATGGAGGAGAGGAGAATGACGTAAGGTGCTCTGAGTCCCGACTAAATAAATAAAAATAGATGGGGAGTAATTTTGGTCTTCTTTTTTATATTAAAAACTGCTTGGCTAAATGGTATGACAAAGTTCTTGAACCCTGAGTGGCTTGGTGCTCATCCCAAAACATTTAAGAGGGGAGTGGTGAAGGGTCAAGGTACCCACCCAAAGGAAGCAAAACAGTGCCAGCTGAAAAGTTGGAAACTGAGTGAAAACAAGAGTTTGAAGGAGGGGAGAAGCCGCGGGAGCGTGCCAGTGGTGGGAAGCGAGGCAATTAGAAAGTTCCGGAAACAGAGATGGTCTGCCAGGAAGCTTATTTGTATCCTGCTGCATGCATCGGAAAAAACTTCAGGATAGCTAACCACAAAATAAAATTCAGTCGCATTTGATCAATACTATACAATACAATTAATTCAGACACGAAACAATGGAAGAAACAATCCATAAAAGCAAGCAGCTTCCATTAAAACCGCTGAAGTCGGGAAGAAAACTTTGGTTCTCCCAAACACTCACCAGAACAAGAGGTTCTTAATTCATCTCTTTAAAACCCACACCAAGCAGGTCTTCTTGTCTTCTCTAGGGAGGGAACTACCATGGGGGGAAAACCCTGCTCCTTGTGCTAGAAGGCAACAGATTATATAAATATACAACAAGAACAGAAGAAATGTCTACCAGTAACTACTACTACCCTTAACCACACTATGGCTGCAGTCACACGGAGCATTAGGCACGCTAGAGAGACGGAAGATAGGCGGATTTTCCGGGCGCAATCTCACCGCCACATCTGGAAAGCGTAGAGCTCCCGTGGCTCACCCGAGGCTTCACTCCGAAGATGCGCTGTAAAAAACTAGTACCTCCGAGGGTGCATGGGCGGGCGTCTGATTGCATTTCCGGTGGTAGTTCTGGCGCCCGCCCATGTCCCCTCGCAAAAAAGGTTTTTTTCCCCCAAGTCTCCACGGATGCGCACAAGCACCCAACGGAGCATGCGCACACTTTAGTTTATATATATAAAAAAAAGCCGTTTTCCCCGCGGCCCCGTTTCTTTGCAGCGCCGCAGGATTGTCCTGTGATTGGCACCTCCCCCCTAACCACGGGACCTCCACAAGACGTCTGCTCGAGCAACCGCGCATTATTTTGCCCTGGGGCAAACAGCCATGCTCCCCCCCCCGCGCATTTTCCGGCCCGTATGACCAGGGCCTGAGACAACCTGGCT
>NW_015175042.1:14438-18251 GCF_001447785.1 Gekko japonicus | reverse complement strand
AGGAATGCAAACTCAGGGGCGGTTAATAAACATGGTCCTAATAGCAGTAACCAAATTCTTGGCAGTCACCGTGTCCCCTCTACATTATGAATGGTCACAGTCAGATATTTGACTGGTAGATAGTGTTCTGCAATTTGAGATCTAGCCAAGTTCTTGGGAATTGCAGATGTACCTTCGCAGGATTCTTGCTGTTCCAAGTAACACTGTCTCCTGGAGCTGAGCTGGTGTTATTTGCTCAATGCCCAGAATGTCCAGGTGTTCCTTGAGACTTCTAGGCACTGCTCCAAGGACTCCAATGACAACTGATACGATGGTAGCTTTCTTCTCCCAGAGGTGCTCTAACTCTGTTCGTAGATTCATATTTGGTGGTCTTCTCCTATTCTTTCTTTTCTGTTCTGCTTTCTCCTGGGATTGCAATGTCAATTATCCAAACCCTATTTTTCATTGTTTCTACAATTGTGATATCAGGGGTGTTGTACTCCAGATTTTTATCTGTTTGCAGTCAGAAGTCCCAAAGAATCTTTGTTCCAACATTCTCCATGATCTTGTCTGGTTTTGCTCCCATGAATTTCTGGCTGATGGTAAGCCATACTTTTTGCAAAGATTTCAGTGCAACACAGCTGCAACTTTATCATGATGTTCTTTATAGTCCTTTGTCTTGCAAAGTCAACATTTGCTACTATCACTGGTCTTCTGAATCTTGTCTTTCATACTATTTGTTTTGAATGCCTGCTCTTGTGCATCTAAGTCCTTCTGTTTCTTTCTCCAAGTGCCCATTTTGGAGCCACCTCCAGGTATTTTCACTATCAATTGTTTTCTTGATGTCTTTCAAATATTGCCCATGCAAGAACTTTTATTTCCAGTTGTCAATGTGAGTTTTGATTTCAATCTTTTTGTAATCTTGTTGGGTTTCTGTAACCTTAAATAAACATCATCATCATCGTCGTCATCATCGTATCATCATCATCATGCAGTCATTAAAACAAATTAAACCAATAGTTAAAACCAAGAAGCCAGAGACTATTTTTAGTATTACTAATGATGCTGATGACTGTTGGTTTTAACTAGCACTTTCGATTACTGTAATGTTTTTGCATTGTATTTAATGTTATGATGTGCCACAGGTCCCTCCTAACTGTGATGTTGGGGGAAGGCAGTTTAGTGTAGTGGTTAAGTATGCGGACTCTAATCTGGGAGAACCGGGTTTGATTCCTCACTCCTCCACTTGCAGCTGCTGGATGACCTTATGCAAGCCATAGTTCTGTCAGAGCTGTTCTCTCAAGGACAGTCCTCAGCTGCTCTGAGACTCCAAGTCAAGGGTGGGGTATAAATCCAATCTCTTCTCCTCTTCTTCTATACTATACCCCAAATAGAAGAAGAAGAAGAGGAAGAAAGGAAGAGATTGGATCTATATCCTGCCCTTCACTACCCAAAGGAGTCTCAGAACGGCTTATAATCCCTTTCCCTTCCCCTCCCCACAACAAACACCCTTTGGGGTAGGTGGGGCTCAGAGAACTCTCTCTAGAACTGCTTTTGAGAGAACAGCTCTGAGAGAACTTATGATTGACCCAAGGTCACACCAGCAGCTGCATGTGGAGAAGTGGAGAATCACCCCAGTTCTCTCAGATTGGAGTCTGTGCTCTTAACCACTACACCAACTGGCTCTACATACATATATACATACATAAAAATAAAATTTTGTCCTACCTTTCCTCCAAGGGCTGCAGGGAGGAAGATCTACCGTTGGCAACCCCAGACTCCTGGCACTGCTCAGTGGAGGGAAAAAATGAAGAAAAAATTGCTGTCGCATTGCCAGTATGATGGCACTTCTGAGGAGAACCTGGAACTGATGCCACACTGCTTTTGAATTCAGCAGAAATACTGTGGTAAAAGCACAGATACAGCCTTCCAATGTCCACATACCCCAGTCTCCTGCCAGGTGCCACCCTAGGACTTGTTCAGGGTAGTGTATAGGGTCTTTCTTTTGTAGTGTATAGGGTCTTTCTTACCATGAAAACCATTTGAGGTAAGTTAGTCTGAGAAAACATTTCATGACTGAAGGTGTGTGTGTGTGTGGGGGGGGATTCTGAGAAAGCAACTGATTGCGTGAAGAATGGAAGATCAGTCTGTTGCAGGGCCGGCCCGTTATTGTTAAATTTTAGACTGTCGCCTAGGGCGATGGCTCGACGTGGGGGGCGCCATTCTGACCGGCCTCGTTCTCCTCCTCGCCCCACACAGGAAGCCTCCCTTGCCGCCTTCTTGCTCCATCCCCAGCAAGAGACTCCCCTCTTTGCAGCCCCCCAGACAGAAAGAGAAGGAGGCGGTAGGGGGACAGGCATGGGGAACAGCCCGGAACGACGGGAAAATGCCACTCGCCCTTTGCTGGCTCCTGCGGTCTCTTTGGAGCTCCTTTTGCAGCCTGGCACAGGCCCCCTCCCCTCGAGCGATCCCACCTCCCCCCCACATACATTTGCAGCTCGCCCCCTTGGCTCTGCCCACTGCAGCTCCGGCGCCCGCCCCGCCCTGCCCCACATGGGGGGGGGAGGGCACCAGAATGTATCCTAGCCTAGTGGGAGAAAAAACCTGGGGCCGTCACTGGACTGTTGTTGCCAGGATAGGTAGGGGGAAGAGAGGAGAGGTATGAGCAATGTAAGGCAATACAATGTAGTGAATAATTAAAGACAGGGCTCTCAGCCTCCAGGCCACAGAATTGGAGGGTGGGCTGTGTGGGTTTGTACTCCACTGAAGTCCCTTCCTCTCCCCAAACCCTGTACACTCTTGGCGCCACCCCTCAAATCTCCAAATATTTCTCAACCTAGAGTTGGCAACACTGTTTAAAGACTTTGCATTAAAGATACCTAATACAATATTTTTTAAAAAAATGCCTTTTGTTCTGAGTTCTTTCGGGGAGCAAAGAAGTAAGTCCCATTTTAACCAATGGGATCTACACTCCCAGGAAAGTATTCTTAGGCTCCGGTCACACTGGCCAGAAAATGTGGGGGGAAGCGTGGCTGTTTGCCCCGGGGCTAAATAACGCACGGTTGCGCGATCCGATGTCCCGTGGAGGTCCCAAGGTTAGGGGGGAGGTGCCGATCACACCACAGGCAAAGAAGCGGGGCGGGGCGGCAAATGGGGTTGTGTTTGTTTTGTTTAAACTGAAGTGTGTGCATGCTCCGTTGGGTGCTTGTGCGAATCCCGTGGAGACTTAATAAAAACCTTTGTGCACTCTTCAGAGTCTGTTTCAGGTGGGTCTTCCGAGGGTCAAATGACACAGCCCCTGTCCCCCTATAGCCGCCCTTCCCCACTCCCTCAGCCATTCCTTCAGCCCCCTGCCCCCCAAACCTCCCCTCAACCCCCACTCCTCCCCCTTCCTTGATCTGCTCCGTCCTTCTGCCCTTCTCCCCTGACCCAAATCTCACTCTCAGCCCCCCCCTTTCCTGTGTTGCGTTTCTCTGGTTGCTCTCCTCTTCTCTGCATGACTCAAGTCTTAGCGAGCTGCTCAGTTGTGTGGTTTTGTTTTTTAAACTACAGTTTGCGCATGCTCCGTTGGGTGCTTGTGCGCATCCGTGGAGACTTGGGGGAAAAAACCCTTTTTGCTAGGGGACATGGGCGGGCGCCGGAACTACCACTGGAAACGCGATCAGACGCCTGCCCTGGCCCCGCGGTTTTCAGAAAGGTACTAGTTTTTTACCGCGCGTTTTCCGCGGGAAGCCTCGGGTGAGCCACGGGAGCTCTACGCTTCCCAGATGTGGCGGTGAGATCACGCCCGGAAAATCCGCCTATCTTCCGTCCCTGTAGCGTGGCTAATGCTCC
>NW_015175042.1:8257-14293 GCF_001447785.1 Gekko japonicus | reverse complement strand
GTCCTTCTGCCCTTCTCCCCTGACCCAAATCTCACTCTCAGCCCCCCCCTTTCCTGTGTTGCGTTTCTCTGGTTGCTCTCCTCTTCTCTGCATGACTCAAGTCTTAGCGAGCTGCTCAGTTGTGTGGTTTTGTTTTTTAAACTACAGTTTGCGCATGCTCCGTTGGGTGCTTGTGCGCATCCGTGGAGACTTGGGGGAAAAAACCCTTTTTGCTAGGGGACATGGGCGGGCGCCGGAACTACCACTGGAAACGCGATCAGACGCCTGCCCTGGCCCCGCGGTTTTCAGAAAGGTACTAGTTTTTTACCGCGCGTTTTCCGCGGGAAGCCTCGGGTGAGCCACGGGAGCTCTACGCTTCCCAGATGTGGCGGTGAGATCACGCCCGGAAAATCCGCCTATCTTCCGTCCCTGTAGCGTGGCTAATGCTCCGTGTGACCGCAGCCTTAGGAGCGCAGCCTTGTGTACTTTCACTTTGAGCCCTTTGGGAGAAAAGTGGATGGGAAATGTTTCCGATAAATAAATACATGACATTTTCCACTCGCATCTTTAAAGCCAGGGAAATCTATTTATTGCTGCGCTCTCCAGAGCGGATCAGCATTTTAGTGATTGTACTGAATAAGAAATAATGCAAGAGACACAGAATTTTTTATCTGGAGCAACGAATGTTTTTTAAAAACCTGGTCTGGATAAACAGTTGTGACGCAGCTGGTAGAATAGTTAAAAAGGGCATTGTAGTGGGAATGTTGGTCATGCAGAGGAAAGTTAAACATTTGGGAGGGAGGGTTACACCAGGTGAGGAAGAAGGCAAGGTTCCCTTTCCTTTATGAAAAGGAATATCTTAAGGATGTCCTCAGCCTTCTAAACAAAGACAGCTGGTTCAGTTGCTAGGAGACAGAAAGCAGACAGCAACACATCAGAGCAAACAGGAATTGTGCCGGGAGTGTCCACATGTAAAAACCAATTAAAGAAAACAAACAACAGCTAATTGCTGTTTAAAACCTTTGTTTTAAGTTTCAGTTTTATAGATTTCGAAGACAGCACAAACAAGACAGTACTTTTGCTCTGATCAATTGGAGTTTAAAATGCCGGATTCTGCTTTTTGAATCCTACCTGACGTACATTCACTTGTTGCTCCAAACAAAATTTTTTGTCTCTCTTGCTTTATTTCTCATGCTGCATGGTCAATAAGATGCTGGTCCACTGTTAACTAAGGCTAAGCTTCTTTTGAACTTCAACCTTTATTTACTATACTGATCTGTTAAATTGGTATTATTCAGGGGTCATTTCGTAGAAAAAGAGGTGCAGGAGCTCATTAGCATAACTCATTAGCATAACGTATTTGCATATGCCACACCCCATGACATCACCGGAAGTGTGTCAGATGGCAACACCCACCACTCAGGCTCCACTGGACTGTTTTGGATTCCTAGCTATGGGGTGGGAGGTGGGGAACGTGCTGATCTGTCCTCACAGAGGAGAGAGAGCTTGTACCTGAAGGCGGGCCGGGGGGGGGGAGGCTCTGCAACTTACCTGGCTGCTTCTTGCTCCTCATGGCCCGACTGAGGGCTGCTGTGAGCAGGGGGCGGGGCTTGTTGCATGTGCCCGCCCCCTGAGCTCCTTACTGCCGGAGCTCTGCTCCTGTGCGCTCCTGCAGAAAATGACCCCTGGTATTATTATGATTATCATCATCATCAGCTGACACTACTGAGCTGAGAATGTCATATTATACTCCTCTCTTCTCTGGCCTTGGCTTTCTGCTAAAATTTGGAAAGCCCCCCTCCCCCCCATCCCCATCCCTCCAGGCTACAGAACAGGGTCATCCACTTTGGGTTGGGAAATTCCTGGAGATTTTGGGGGTGGAGTATGGGGAGGACAGGATTTGGGGAGTGAAGGGACCCCAGCAAAGTATAATGCCATTAAGTTCACCTTCCAAAGCAGCCATTTTCTCCAGGGGAACTGAACTCTTTCACCTGGGGATCAGTTAAAATCAGTGTTCCCTCTAAGCTGAGTTAGTGTGAGCTAGCTCACAGTTTCTTAGCCCCCGGCTCACACATTTTTGTCTTAGTTCAGGAAGGGATGGCTCCAGAGCAAACTAACTTATGCAGCAGCCAAATCGCTCACTCACAACTTTAATGCCAGGAGCTCACAAAGCAGAATTTTTGCTCACAAGACTCTGCAGCTTAGAGGGAGCGTTGGTTATAATCCCAGGAGATCTCCAGCCACCACACGGAGGTTGGCAACCCTATTACGGGAGCATCCCTGGCAGCCATTTTCATTGTCTGCTTCCCACTAGATGAGTAAGACCCTGATGTGTAAGGTCACCCTGTACTGGGAGACTTTGGGGTGGGAGCCCAATATTGTCAGTTTGGGGGACATCCTGGCATCTGCTCCTGTTCGTCCTGTATCTTTTTTCTGTCCCACTTAAATATAGAGGTCATTTCGGGGGGGATTGCGGGGATCACAGTTCCCCTGGTGAGGTATGGGGGGCGGGGCACATGACGAAGCCCCGCCCCCTGCTTCCGGCCGCCCCGCTTCCGGCCCTCGTTCAGCCAGGAGGAGGCAGGAGAAGAGGGAGGGTAACTTGCTTCCTCCCTGCCTCTCCCCGCCCCTGCCTGCCTGGGGCTAGGGAGGGCCTTCGCGGGGCTTCCTTGCACTCCCACCAGCCTTGCAGGTCCACCGCCAGGCCCCTCATGGGGCTCGGCAGTGGAGCTGCAAGGCCGGCGGCGGCGGCCGGGACCGTTGGGGGCAGGGTGTGTGGCCTTATGACACACCTCTGGTGATGTCAGGGGTGTGTGGCCTTATGACACACTTCCGGTGATGTCATGGGGTCTGGCATATGCTAATGAGTTATGTTAATGAGTTCCCCTAGCTCTTTTTCTACGAAATGACCCCTGCTTAAATATATTTGTTTTGCACATTTAAGAGTGTCCTTCACAAGGGGACAGGCGTGTGTAGCTTCTGACTGCACAACAGCAATCAGGCTTCCACACAGCAGGTTTCCCTGCCCAGTCCCCCAGCAGCGGCTGTTCTCTCCCCTGTCCATGCCTGGGCTTTTCCCAAGTGTTTTTATAAATTGGCAATTGACTAGCTTATGTATCACGTTCTCTGAATTCCCAGCTTTCTCTAGTCCCTTTTGTTGCAGAGATGTGTCTTTAACCTTTTATCCGTACAATGAAAGGAGCCTTTTTCATTTTAATAATGACAGCTGGGAATTTGGAGAACCTAACAGGCATGTTGTTACCAGATATCTGTATCTGAAGAAGTGTGCGTGCACACGAAAGTTTCTACCCAGCATAAAACTTTGTTGGTCTTAGAGGTGCCACTCGACTCAAACTTTTTTCTGTTGCTTCAGACAAACAAGGGCACCCTCCTGGATCTAACAGACACATTATTATATGACAATATTCAATAGCAGATCTTTAAAAACCAACAGAGCCCCTGGTGGTAGGGAAGAAAATGGCCGCTGTGGGGATGGAGCAGGGAAAATGGCTGCCTTGTGGGCAGGACCAAGAAAATTCGCAATTTCTCACCCACAGTGCAGCCAACCATGCACAGGGTTCCCCGGTCGTGCACTGTCAAACGCCAGGAGATTTTTGGAGTAGTGCCTGGGAGGGATGGAGTTTCAGGAGGAAGTGATATCATTTCTAGGCGATGTTCCAGTAATTTCCCCTGACCTCTGCAGTAAAGACCATAGAGACTAGGTGAAACTCCTAGAGCTTCACTGTCAGCGCAATTTCCCTCAATTTTTTTCTCCCAGCCAGTTGTGGTATACTGGTCTAGAGCAGCAGACTCTAATCTGGAGAACCGGGTTTGATTCCTTACTCCTCCACATGCAGCCAGCTAGTGACCTTGGGTCAGTCACAGTTCTCTCAGAGCTCTCTCAGCCCCACCTACCTCACAGGGTGTCTGTGGTGGGAAAAGGAAAGGAAGGAAATTGTAAGCCACTCCGAGACTCCTTCGGGTAGTGAAGAGTGGGGTATAAAACCAACTTCTTCTCCTCCTCCTCCTTCCCATTCCTCAAACTATTGCTAAAATCTTTCCCAAAGCTTTGCAGCAAAGTTTGGGAAAGATCACAGAAAAGCCAAGTGAAAGGTATGCAGACGGTGAGTGATTTCAGCAAAGCATACTTTATTCAGTCAAGAACAAGACGCCTTGGCCGGCTCACAGGCCGGCTTATATTCCCTCAGAACCCACCACCATAACACACACCCCACTTCCCGATAGGCTATTTACAGTAACTGAGAGGCCTATTGGCCTCACTGTCTGGGACCTAGCCCTCTGATTGGGCCGGGCTAGGATCCTCCTGGCCCATTGTCTTTAGGCGCGAAGCTTGAGGTTTTGTCCCTGGACAAGTCCGGACATGCCCAGCCCTGTCAGGGCTGGATACACTACACCAAGGAATCCCTGGAAGATGGATGAATGCACCACAATACTGGGGGGGGGGCTATTTCCAACAGCATCAAACCCAGGGCAGGTAACTTGTGTGAAAACAGCCAAGGTGTGTGAGTGTTATGTACTGGGACTGGAACATTCCAGGACTGTTTCTATCGGAGACTGGCTTAGCTTGAAGCTCTAGAACAATAGCCCACCAGGACTCTGGAGGTGGCCAATGAGGAATTAATGGTTCTGACAATGGCCTATCATTGGTAGTTGTTTGGAGAAGTGGGTGGAGTTGCATGTTATTTAAACAGGGCAGTTGCCCTGGCTTTTCACTTTTTGTTCTTACTGAATCACTAATAAAGGAGAGCTGATCACTAGGCTTGGAGTCAGACTACCCATGGAACACAGTATTTAACAGTGAGATAACCCTACAACATTTAAATAATGTCCCAAGTGTCCTGCAGGAGAGCTTAAAGCAAGAGACAGGATACCCTAGGGGCCTCAATCAAATCTTGTAGCCTATACACACCAGTGCGCTTAACTGACTTTCCCATGGGACAATCCCAGGGACAAATCCACAGAGTAATAGGCATTTTACCTTGCTGTTGACTTGCTCATTGAAACAGGCTGTGTCATTTCCAAGGAAAAGATTGTGGTGCTTTGAAGGGGTTACCTCCAACTCGCAAACACTCAAACATGCACAAATAGGGAAGAACCAGGAAGAACAATATGGGACGCAGCAGCTCTCCAGTGGTCTTGCATGGAATCAGCTCTTTCCTGGAAGTGGCTTCCTTCTTGGCCCCTTCTAAAGTGATAACCTGAACGAAAGGGCCTGCTCAGGTGTAAAGCAAAGGGGCAGGAAGTGCACAGGCCTGAAAATCCAAAGGTCTCACAGTCTGAGAACCAGGAACAGTGTCTGACTGGTACCACCACCAATGTTCCGTCTGACGCTCAGCCAAGGATGCGTGTCCCCACTCCTTGCCATTTGAAGATAACAAAGGCCACGGGAAGAGAGCTGTAACTTTCTGCGCGCCGGATGCGTCTAACTAAAGACTTCAATTCCCAGGAGCCACTGCTTTTAAAGATATATATGGCAGTTCTACTTAACTACAGTTTAAACGCTGACTGGTGCAGCACAACCAGTCTGGCTAAGCCGAAAAGCTTTCCTCACTCCACTCTTTCTCTCGGAGAAGAAGTCAGTAGAAGCATCAGGGCTTGATTTGGGAGCAAATGTCCAGGGTCCACCAGCCCTCACACAAACACAGAAAGTGTAGCTCAGGGCTATTTTTGGGCAGGAACGCACAGGAACGGAGTTCCGGCTGGCTCCTTAGTTGGCCACGCCCAACAGGAACTCATTAGCATAATAGGCCACACCCAACAGCAGAAACTCATTAGGATTGGCTACATTAGGGGTTTGTGGCCTAACATGCAAAGGAGTTCCTGCTACAAAAAAAGCCCTGGGTTTTGACAACAAACAAGGTCAACAGAATAAGAAGCTGCCCAACAGGAACTCATTAGCATAATAGGCCACACCCAACAGCAGAAACTCATTAGGATTGGCTACATTAGGGGTTTGTGGCCTAACATGCAAAGGAGTTCCTGCTACAAAAAAAGCCCTGGGTTTTGACAACAAACAAGGTCAACAGAATAAGAAGC
>NW_015175042.1:0-3700 GCF_001447785.1 Gekko japonicus | reverse complement strand
ACAAATAAATCCCAGAGATAGATAGGAATGTAATTCAAGCTCAGTTATTTATGTATAGGCAATTCATAACATAACTTAATCTTGGAAGCGGAAGGATCTTAGACTACTGTAACGCTCTCTACATGGGGCTGCCTTTGTCTCAAATTTGGAGGCTGCAGCTGGTGCAGAATGCGGCGTCCAGGTTGTTGGTGGGTGCCCCTAAATGGGAACACATCCATCCTGTGCTGAAGGCACTGCACTGGCTGCCTATAGCGTACCGGATTCGTTTCAAAGTGCTGGTGCTTACCTTTAAAGCCCTACATGGCCAGGGTCCGACATACCTGAGGGACCGCCTTTCCTCATACAGGCCCCAAAGAGCACTTCGGTCGGGGTCACAGCACCATTTAGTGACCCCGGGCCCTAAAGAGGTCAGGCTAGCTACCACGAGGGCCAGGTCCTTTTCGGTGGCGGCCCCTATCTGGTGGAACGAGCTCCCAGAGGAGATCAGGGCTCTGCGGGACTTTTTACAGCTCCGCAGAGCCTGTAAGACGGAGCTCTTCCGCCAGGCTTTTGAGTAGGGGCCGCTGCCGCCGCCACCACCACCGCATATATGCGGAGCAGGACTGTCGGGGTAGGCTAATGAGAAATCAGAACATCATGGCTCATGCCGTCCCCCTTTTCTGATTTCGATCTTGGACATCTTCCTGACATATAATAGAGAGTGTGTAAGTCTAGTCCTCCATGTATCTTGTGAGTTGTGAATTGCTTTTAACTTCTGTAGTTTTAATGTATCTGTTTTATGGCACTTTGTGCCCTGTAAGACGCCCTGAGCCTGCGTGCGGGGAGGGCGGGATAGAAATGGAATGAAATAAATAAATAAATAAATCGTGTGCAATGTAAGGCATTCCAATCATTAGTCGAGAATCTTCTGATTTATTAGATAATGCTAGAGTTGCCAGGTCCCCCCCCCCCGATCATCAGCAGCAATGGGGGAGGGGGAGGGGGGCCAGATCCAGGTTCGGAAACCCCTGGAGATTTGGAGATGGAGCCTGAGGAGGACGGGGACCTCAGTGGGGTTCAATGCCGCAGAGTCCACCCTCCGAAGCATCCATTTCCTCCAGGGGAACTGATCTCTGTAGTCTGGAGAGGAGCTGTAATTCCGGGGGGTCTCCAGATCCCACCTGGAGGCTGGCACCCCTAAGTTTGGTTCAGAGTCTTCTCCTGCCACGAGACTAGAAGAGGAGGAGGAAAGGGGGAGATTGGGTGGATTAAAGGTAAGCAGAGCCAGCCCTTGGTGGGGGAAGTTTGACATGCCACAGGAATGGCTCAATGGCCCGTAGCTGATTCCGTGGAGCCCAGGGTCTAATGCAGTGATTCTCACTAATTGGTTTGGAAGCCACATGTGGCTCTTTTGACATGCCACCTATGGCTCTTCTGAGCGCCGTCCCCACAATGTGGCACTCGGCCTATGTTTCAGGAAAGTCGGCAAGGCCATGGCCCGATGGTAGTTAGCTTGAGGTGCAGGCCTCATGCCAGGGATAGAAATAAATGAGGCTCTCTTAGGTGATAGTAACTGATTGTGGCTCTCTGCCAGGGCCGGCTCACCCACTAGGCGAACTAGGCATTCGCCTAGTGCGCTGGACCCTGGATGGGGCGCCAAAGCCCGCAAGCAGCTCTCCAAGTGTCAGCACTTCGCTAATTGGGGAGAGGCATCCGGTGAGCATCCCCCGCCTGGAGACAGGATCCCCCTCCACCTCCCTCCCAAAATGCCTTCGGAAGCGGAGCATGAGAGAAATCTCTCTTCCATCTTGGAGGGTGCTGCAGGAACATGTGGGGCATGCTCGCTGGGTCTGACAGCTGCGGGGGGGAGGCGGTGGCAGCGGTAGCAAAAGGGTGGCTGGCTCCAGAGGTCTCCAGGCCCCACTGGGAGGTTGGCATCTGCACCACAAGGCAGCCTCGCCTAGAGCGCAGAAACACCTCGAGCCGGCCCTGCTCTCTGCGAGCCACAGAATGAGTACCCTTGGCCTAACGAATGGGATGGATCGGAGGTGACGATGATAGGAACTCTCCCTAGCGTTGCCAACCTCCAGGGGGAGCCTGGCAGTCTCCTGGAATAACAACCGGTCTCCAGGCAACAGAGATCAGTTCCCCTGGAGAAAATGGCTGCTTTGTTGGGTGGACTCTGTGGCATTAGAATCATATAGAATCAGAGTTGGAAGGGACCTCCAGGGTCATCTAGTCCTGCACAATGCAGGAAATTCACAAATAACTTCTCACCACCGCCCACCCCCAGTGACTGCTGTTCCGCACCCAGAAGATTATACCCACTGAAGTCCCTCCCTTCCACAACACCCCCCCAGGCTCCGCCCTCAAATATCAAGTACTTTCCAAACCTGGAATTGGCCACCCTGCCTGCCACCCACCATTTCCACCGCCCCCATTTACGTTGCTTCTTCAAAGGAAGGACTGGAATGAGAGTCAAAACCATTGTCACTTTCAATCTGAGAGCAGCGGAGTCATTGTGGAACTGTACTTCAGTACAAGAACATGCTGTTAAAATGTTTTAAAAGCCTACCACTCTATTGGGGGGGGGGGGGGACTGTGGGTGGAAGATTTCAAAAGCACATCAGCTTAATATCTCCATTCCCAGAGAGGCAGCCTTGCTAGTTTATCGCCGCGAAAACAAACAGGATTCTAGCGGCTCAGGGAGATTAACGACGTTTTATTCCAGTGCAAGCTCTCGTGGATGAGAGCCCACTTCTTCAGGTCCAGTGAGTGGATCCTCACTTGGAAGCCCTTTTTATGTAGCAGGTATGAAAAACAACAAAGAAGCAGGCTCCAGGGGCCTTGAAAGCCTGAAATGTAATGATGTCAATTTCTAATCTAATCAAGAAAAATGCAGAGACCGCTGCCTAGTTCTTGTAAGCTAGTTAACTCCTGTCATGAATGGTGAGTCCCAGGTTTTGCCAAGACAGTTCACTAAAATGATAAATATGCATCGGAGCATCCTGGTTCACTTGGATTACCAGTACCTCATCTACAAAAAAGCCCTTTAGCCTCATTAGGCTTGCCATTTGCCTACTAGCAGCGGCAACCCCCCCAGCCCTACCCTCAACCTCCCATTATTAATCTAGTTATTAATCTATTCCCAGAGCTCAGTGATGTCGTGTTGTAGAACTCCAGTAAGATTCATTCTACCCTCGATACCACTGGCCTACTTTACAGGGTTGTTGTACAACCAATTAATGTATGTGAAATGTCTTGAATGCTCTCAGTCGCAAGTAGTACCGGGTGTGTGAGCCATGCACATTTATCAATGCTTCTTTGATCCCACCAGTCAATTACTGAACTGCTCACAGAGAACTCCTGTTCTCAGACATTCTAACCGCATCAGTTTAATTAAGGCCACCTGCCCCATCACAGACTACTCCTATGCTTAAAAGCATTCGTCTGATCAATTACTTCCCTTGATGATATTGCTTTTGTTCCTTTAAGTAAGCCACGATTACTCGCTGCACAAAGAGAAGGGGGCTGAGCACAGTTGAGGACGGGAGGCTCCTGCTCGCCTTCCATCTGCACCGGATTAAGATCTGCAGAGGCCCTAAACAATATTGAGTTTAAGATATTGTCTCCTTGGGTTTGCCAGGCCAAGCCTGACAACTGGAGGATTGGGGACGAAGACATGGGGATGCGCGTGACGATAGCTGCATCCTGCATCACT
>NW_015175041.1:28099-34030 GCF_001447785.1 Gekko japonicus | reverse complement strand
GAATTATGCCAAATATAGGCTTAATTCAGGTGCAGTCGCACTGCAAGACCTGCAGGAGCAAGAAACAGGAAGCTATTAGGCAATCATGGGAAGACCTCAGAAAGGCAGCAAGGGAAAATAATTCAGCTCTATTCTGGAGATTGGTTGCTGCCCTCACAGATAGGCCACATACTACCTCGAGTAACTATAAACCTTGGGAAGCCCATTATAAGAGTCTGTATGAGGACATAGTAGTAAGAAATGCAGAACCCGAGGACATTAACAATCTCCCAACCTGGCCCCCAGTGGATCCCCACTAGGTGAAACAGCTTATTGATACCCTGAAAGCCCCAGGCCTAGACCTAATCCCCCCAGAGTCGATAAAACAGAATGCAGATTGGTGGGTCCCGGTCTTGGCCTCATTATTCACACAAATAGATCAAACAGGAAAATCTTTAAGGACTAGGGAATGGCTGTGATCATTCCCCTCTATACAAAAAGGTAACAAAGACTATCCTAACTCAGTATAGTAAGCAAACTGTATGCAAAACATCTTCTGTGGAAACTCAGGGACTAGATGGAGGAGAACACTTGTTTAGCTGATGAACAGGCTGGATTTAGGGAGGGTGTCAGTCTACTCTAGATCATTGTGTAGCATTGGACCACTTGATCTCAAAGTACTCCTCGAATTCAAAGGTATCACTTTTTGCTGCTTTCTTGGACCTGAAATCAGCTTTCAACTCAGTTGCCAGAGACATATTATGGAATAAGTTAAGAGAGACACATATTGATAGACAATTACTATTCCTAATTCAGGCTCTTTACAACCAGACTTACATACAAGTCAGGTGTTCCTCGCAGGGGCACCTCACTTTACCCAATACTGCCATGAAAATAAATTAGAGGTCAATTACTCTAAAAGGAAAGTAATGGCCTTTGCAAAAAACAAATCACCAAAAATTTATTCGGTGGTCCTTAAATGTGATCCCTATTGAACAAGTCTCATATTTTAAGTAACTGGGAGTCTTCTTCCAGGCAAATGGCTCAAGATCAGTGAATATAAAGACTGCTGTTTCAGCCAAAAGAAATTCTGGGGCAATCCAAAAATGTTACTGGAATAAAGGGGGTAAATGTCCAGTGGCTGCCCTTAGACTAAGGCCAAATCTTTGCCTCAGCTCACATGTGGAGCCCCCATCAACATTACAGCAAACCTCAAGAAAGCAGATACAGTTCAGTCGAAATTCTTGAGAGCAATTATACAAGCCCCCAACGGGGTTCCAAATGCTCTTATTCATATAGAGACAGGTATGGTTACAGTTAAGGCAAAGCTATGGATTGTGGTGACAATGTTTTGGCTAAAGCTAGCTTTCCTACCCAAGGGATTGACAAGTCTAATGATGTTAGATCACTTTGAAGCACCTTGGTTTAAGGTGCTAGAGAAGAAATTAGTCTCTTACGGCTTGTCTAAACAATAGTTACGAAAAGGCCAAGTCTATGGCAAAACAGAAAATACTGGACTTCTCAAGACAACACGATTTAAACATGATAGGGAAATGGCGAGTCCTCTTGGCTCCACATAACAGAGTGATCCCTATGCCCTACCTCCCCTGTTTACTAAATCAGGACTACAAAATCTTTACACTAATGTGCTGGGATGTACTCCCATCTGCAGTCCTGGAAGGAAAATTTAATAAAACTCCTTATGATGAAAGGATATGTCCCTGTTGTGCAGATGGTATTGAGTCTATAGAACACGTAATATTTATTGTAAGGCATATAATAACATCCGGAAATCTCTTCCTTTCTCTAGGACACTTCCTCTTTCTCGTAGGCAAAGAGTCTGCCTTTTAAGAAGTTTTTTTATCAGATAGGCGAGCAGACGTTACTCATCGGGTGGCTAGGTTTGGATGGCTTGCCCTAAGAATTAGAAAAAAAACTATAGTAGCTTGAAAAGAGGAGAATTAAGATTTAGTTTTATTAATTTTAATTATTATGGGTTTTATGGAGTTTTTTTTTTCTTTTTTAAAAATCTGCTTTTAAAATCCTGCTTCTATTTTAATATCATATGTATTATTTATGTTGCAAGATATGCCATCGGTGTATTATGTGCTGGTCAATGACCGTGAATAAAACTTATTACTATTGCACTGAGGTCCCTCCTCTTCCCGAGCCCCACCTTCCCTGGGTTCCACCCCCAAATCTCCCTGAATTGCCCAGCCTAGAGTTGGCACCCCTGCAGTCATGCTCCATGAATATGCTTCTGCCTATGTAGTTTCTCTGTGAATCCATTTAGCATTGCACCATGTTATGTGCTGGAGAGGTTCAGCATGGATACAGCATGTGGGTCACATTATTAGAGGAATCACATGAAGCAAATTCCCATCCACCGTGGAAGCAACCATGGAAGAGGCAACAGCTATGTCAGTCAGGTACCCCCAGAGGGGGTCTTGAAGCTGATGATTCCATAGGAACCTGACCACAGTTTCCAGTTTTCAATATCTGCCCATGAACCTAGCAACTCTTGAGGTCGTTTCTGGCAATCAATTCAGGATACGTGTTGCTGGCTGCACAGGTACCAAAAACAGGGAATATATCCTTTGTAGAGTTATTTAAAGGATGCATCCAACTGTGCAGAGAGGAAGAGGGCGTGAAGTGCAAGCTTGGCCAGTGGGTCACTTCCATGACCCTAGCATGACGCCAGTGGATACCTGCCTCTTCTCCAGTAAGTACAAAAATGGGTGCAAGTGGGTAGCCATGTTTGTCTGAAGAAGCAGAACAATGAATTCAGTGGCACCTTTAAGACCAACAAAGTTTTATTCTGGCTATAAGCTTTTGTGTGCCTGCACACGAAGGCTTATACCCAGAACGCAGGGCTCTTTTTGTAGAAAAAGCCCAGCAGGAACTCATTAGCATAATAGGCCACACCCAACAGCAGAAACTCATTAGCATATTAGGCCACAACCCTGACAGCACAGCTCATTAGCACATTAGGCCGCACCCCCATGTTACCAGAAGTGTGGTCATCCAGCCACACCCACCTTTTGCTTGTTATTCTGTTTACCTTGTTTGTGGTCAAAACCCAGCGCCTTTTTTTGTAGCAGGAACTCCTTTGCATGTTAGGCCACACACCCCTAATGTAGTCAATCCTAATGAGTTTCTGCTATGGGGTGTGGCCTATTATGCTAATGAGTTCCTGCTGGGCGTGGCCACCTCAGGAGCCAGCCGGAACTTTTTTCTCTGCACGTTCCTGCCCAAAAATAGCCCTGCCCAGAATAAAACTTTGTTGGCCCTAAAGGTGCCACTGGACTCCAGCTTTGCTCTGTTTATATATTTATCTACTTGCTTTATGTATACTCCACCTTTTTCTCCATTGTTCTCCTCACCTCAATTTCATCCTCACAACAACCCTGTGAGGCAAGTTATGCAGAGATCTCAGATCCTCTACCTAACCACTACAACCACGCTTGCTTCCTCCCCAGTAGCAGGAGGAACTACTGTGTGGCTGCAAAGTTGAATTCTCTCCAAACACATCAAGGGAGTCTGATCAAAATAAATCTGACTGTTGATCCATGTTTGCATTAAAAGTCACAGTATTCCCTAACTAAGGCCAAAAGGAACAGCTAAGGCAGAGTTTTATTGCATTGCCAATTTCCTTCTTTTTAGAGCTTTGCACTTTCTGGCAAGTAGAGAGACCACCGATAGCAGATGCTCCCTCCTACTTCCCTCGATCTGATTGGCTACAGAAACAAGTAGCCTGAATATCTGGGAACCCCAGTTCCCCCGAGGCTCGGAGTGACAGGCAGCACTGCCTCATTATATGCATTGAATTCAAGCCTTGCTTTTGAATATTCATTCCACTCTAATTCCATTTCGGCCAGGAAGAATCGTTTCGCCCACCCCGGACACCCAGATCATTTTCCGGCATTGCTTTGGGGACTTGGCCACAGTGCCCTTGAAAGTTAATGGACAGTTTCTCATTATCTTCCCTGGGCTTGGGATCACAGCGAGAGGCGTGCAGCGCTCTGAGCCGTGTGGCATTCCCTCTGGAGACTTGCAGCCTTCGCCCAGGTGTTTGCATATCTCCCTGCCTCCCCAGCTGGCATCTATTATCCCAAGCAGACAGGGTAATTATTACATGAGGCAAAATAACTGACTCAGCACGGACGGCAAATGAAAGACCCTAATACTTGTGGTGGCGACATTCAAAGGGATGGCATTAATTATGATGGATTCCTTGGCAGTGCTGGGAGCTGTGAACAGTTAGGCGTCTCGGATGCCCCCATCCTCACCCTCATTCTTCATCAGCGAGGAGCCGTCACTGTCAGCGAGGACAGATCCCTCTTTGATTCGCAAGACTTCCAGCACCTGCTAGGAAGGAACGTGTGGCGATAAAAATGGTGAGTTTTGCCAGCATGGTGTAGTGCTTAAGTGCAGCAGAATCTAATTGGGAGAAGTGGGCTTGATTCCCCACTTCTCTTCTGCATGTAGCCCATTCGGTGACCTTGGGCTGGTCACCCAAACCTGTATTTCTTACCCTACAGAGGCTTTCATCCACAGCTGGGGATGCTCACCAAATTTGGTGTAGTGGCTAAGAGCACATACTCCAATGTGGGAGAATCAGATTTGATTCCCCACTCCTCCACATGCAGCTTCAGGTGTGACCTTGGGTCACTCATAAGTTCTTTCAGAGCTGTTCTCTCGAGACCAGTTCTCTGGAGAGCTCTCTCAGCCCCACCTCCCTCATAGGGTATCTGAGACTCCTTCAGATAGTGAAGAGTGGAGTATGAATCCAGTCTACTCCTCCTTCCCCTGGTGCTGCTGCTTCTTCTTCTTCTTTGTCTTCATCTTCCTGCATTCCAGACCAGGAGTCGCCACCCTTTCCTTGGATCACAGATGCTTCTGAGCAATGAAAAACATCTGAGCAGGGCCGGCCACAGCATATTTTGTACCCTAGGTGAGGATCCCTTCTGGCACCCTCCATGCCCCCCCGTTCGCCCCCCATCAGAGCCAGCAGGGGCGCTTTTGGCGGGGGGGTCAGTGCAGTTTGGCGCCCCTAAGGGCCGGGGCGCTCTAGGCGAATGCCTAGATCACCTAGTGAGCGAGCCAGCCCTGCATCTGAGCTACTCCGTCCCCCCTACAGCATGTTTCAAGTTTTTGTTCTATTCTAGAGACAGAACATAGAATAGGAAGGGCAACAGAAATGAAGCTATTATCTAAGCAGTACAGAGAAAAATCCCGTGATTTTTTAAAAAGTTTCTTTTTAAAAAGAGTGAGCGAGAGCTCAGATCAGATCTTTTCCTGGGTCTTCCTGCAGATGCACAAGCTACTCTATAGTAGTCCATACGCTACCCCTGTTGTTGCCTGTCCACTCACATATGTGCAAAGTGCTGTTCGAGTTGCAACCAGCCCCAGCGAGGGGCTTTCAAGGCAAGTGAGAAGCAGGGCTATGATTTGCCACTCCCTTCCTCTGCAGTCTTCCTTGGTAGTCTCCCATCCAAGGACTGATCCTAACCCTCCTTAGCTTCCAAGATCTGTCTAGATCAGGCTATACCATGCTACCTTCACTTCATCCATTTACATAGACCAGGCATATTTATGTTATCGCATTCCAGGAAAAACATGAAGCAGGTGGGGAAAAAAATAAAATCTCTCATTCTGAAGGAAATCCCCAAAGAATTCTTGGCTTGATTCCCCACTCCTCCTCTGCATGTAACCCATTCGGTGACCTTGGGCTGGTCACCCAAACCTGTATTTGTTAACCTACAGAGGCTTTCATCCACAGCTGAGGATGCTCACCAAATTTGGTGTAGTGGGTAAGAGCACATACTCCAATCTGGGAGAATCAGATTTGATTCCCCACTCCTCCACATGCAGCTTCTGGTGTGACCTTGGGTCACTCATAAGTTCTTTCAGAGCTGTTCTCTCAAGAGCAGTTCTCAAAAGAGCTCTCTC
>NW_015175041.1:20987-27992 GCF_001447785.1 Gekko japonicus | reverse complement strand
TCCTCCTCCCCCCGCTGCTGCTGCTGCTGCTGCTTCTTCTTCTTCTTCTTCTTCTTCTTCTTCTTCTTCTTCTTCTTCTTCTTCTTCTTCTTCTTCTTCTTCGTCGTCGTCTTCGTCTTCGTCTTCGTCTTCCTGCATTCCAGACCAGGAGTTGCCACCCTTTCCTTGGATCACAGATGCTTCTGAGCAATAAAAAAACATCTGAGCAGGGCCAGCCCCAGCATATTTTGCACCCTAGGCAAGGATCCCTTCTGGTTCCCCCCATGCCCCCCGTTTGCTCCCCGTCAAAGCCAGCAGGGGCGCTTTTGGCGGGGGGGCAGCGCAGGTTGGCGCCCCTAACCGGGGCGCTCTAGGCGAATGCCTAGATCACCTAGTGAGCGAGCCAGCCCTGCATCTGAGCTACTCCGTCCCCCCTACAGCATGTTTCAAGTTTTTGTTCTATTCTAGAGACAGAACATAGAATAGGAAGGGCAACAGAAATGAAGCTATCATCTAAGCAGCACAGAGAAAAATCCTGTGATTTTTTTAAAAAGTTTCTTTTTAAAAAGAGTGAGCGAGAGCTCAGATCAGATCTTTTCCTGGGTCTTCCTGCAGATGCGCAAGCTACTCTATAGTAGTCCGTACGCTACGTGCTGGAGACCCTCCTTCTGTTAGCTCCCCCTGTTGTTGCCTATCCACTCACATATGTGCAAAGTGCTGTTCGAGTTGCGACCAGCCCCAGCGAGGGGCTTTCAAGGCAAGTGAGAAGCAGGGCTATGATTTGCCACTCCCTTCCTCTGCAGTCTTCCTTGGTAGTCTCCCATCCAAGGACTGATCCTAACCCTCCTTAGCTTCCAAGATCTGTCTAGATCAGGCTATACCATGCTACTTTCACTCCATCCATTTACATAGACCATGTTATCGCATTCCAGGAACAACATGAAGCAGGTGGGGAAAAAATATCTCCCATTCTGAAGGAAATCCCCAAAGAATTCTGACTCAAACTTTGTGTCAAACTGAGTCATTCCTTGTTCGGTAAGTTCCAGTTACTCCGTGTCACAATTTATGGCTGCTTTTGCCCCTACTTTGCAGCCTTCTTCCGAGGACAGCATACTTTTCAAGCACATGCATGTGTTTTTCAAGGCCTACTTTTCAAGCACATATCACTCGCCACCAGTGTTCCCTCTAAGCTGAGTTAGTGTGAGCTAGCTCACATTTTTTTGGCCTCCAGCTCACAGATTTTGTCTGAGCTCAGAAAGAATGACTCCAGAGCAAACTAATTTATGCAGTAGCTGAATCACTCACTCACAATTTTAATGCCAGTAGCTCACAAAGTAGAATTTCTGCTCACAAGACTCCACGGCTTAGAGGGAACATTGCTCGTCACTGGCCCTTTCTTTGCATACGTGCAGGAGAATGTGCTGTTTAAGTTGCCAACAGTAGACATATCATTGGTTTTGTACCTACACAGTCAGAAGGATCGATCTTGAAGCATGAACTGATCCCAAGATTCCATCACCCAAGTCCATACACAGGCCATGCACCTTTGTATAAAGAACAGAGTTTCCCTTTCCCCACACCAGATTTACCTTATAAAAATTGACATATTTCTCAATTATAATTTTGCATCTCTTGTGAATGCATGTTTTAAGTGCCTTCAAGTCACAGCTGACTTATGGCGACCCTAGCAAGGGGCTTTTTAGGCACGTGAAAAGCAGAGGTGAGTTGCCTTCCTCTGCAGAGTTTTCCTTGGTGGTCTTCCTTTCAAGCACCAACCCTGCTTAACATCTGAGATCTGACAAGATGGGGCTATACCGTGCTGCCTCCCCTCCCCTCTTATGAATAAATGCCGTAAGAATAGTGTCAAAACAATGTTGAAGAAACATTAATGATAGCAACAACATAGGAAGCAAATCAACATCGAGCCCTGTGATGAAGAATATGGAAGACAAAAAGAAACAAAGGTGACTGTAATGGTTGATGATTCCTCCAGGCCTCCTGGATTTTTTTCGCACTCGTGCCCGGGGTCATAACATATTGGAGAGGATTTCAGAGGAGTAAAAAGTTCCTGGGCTGCATTTGGAACCTTCCCAGCCCCAAAATGATTGCCGCACTGAGGGTTCCACTTGAAAGATTTTCATCTGTGAAAAATAGTTTTAATTCCTAACGTGCTGCAGGGATATTTGTTCTACAGCAGCTCAAGCTGAAGTCAAATGTTCTGCATTCCCCCACATCCAAATGATTAATAAGCAAGCAGAGAATTCAGAAACACTTTCGGGAAGGAGGGGAAAAGGAAACGGATGGGCTTTATTATTATCACTATTATGGAAATTATTATTATTATTATTTGTCAGCCAAACAGAAGAAAAGGCAATCCCCCCACCACCCCCACCTCTCTTGTGCTTTTCATCATGCAAGGGATGAAGCATGGAAATAGACTGCGAGAAAAAGACGTCATAGGAGAGAATTACAAATCAGGTCCTTTTGTTTGGGTTCCTTTGCATCTTTTTCCACAGTGGGAGACTTGCCATCCCCTGCATCTCTCAGTGTGATAGGATAGGAAAGCACACATTGGTCTTTTCCGCGCTTGGATCTCATCCCTGGTTTTATCAGAGTTCAACTCATGACACAATACCTTGCATTTATCCCTGATTGTAACAACATCCATTTATCCCGGGACAAGTGTGGGGTGAAATTGGGGTGGCCTCAATGCAATGTGGAAACAAAAAATACCCCAAGGGGTGAACTCGAGTGCAGTGTAGAATGTAAGTTCGGAGACAGGGTTGAACCAGGATTTAAGGTCCAGTGTGGAATCACCCACTGACAATTACAGCTGTGAACTGATAACCTGTTTCTGTGTGGGTTCTGTGGGGCTAATTCAGGTACAAAACTTGTAGGACGAATTGATTTAAAATAAAAAAAAATTACAACTCCACCTTCTTCCAAACAGAACTATGCAACAAAATCCATACATCCAACACGTAAATGCAGCAGAGAACAGGCATTTGCAACAGATAATCTCTCTCTGAGTTCAATTAAGCAATTGGTTCTTGCTTGCAAAGTTTAGTGGTGAGTTCAGTCCCACTTCTCAAGTCTACCAGGGTGCCCCCCCTTCTCTTTCAAGGGCATCCAGTCCCAACAAATTGGATCACACAGTAACCAGACTGCAACCTGCAGCTCGAAAGACATACCTCTGCGACAAGAATGTGATGAAAACGATACCAGTTATACGAAATTTAATTCTTTATTAATTAATTTCCACATACGAATTTTTCAGATTTTATCTTCATACACTGATTCCGCAGCTACTATGATAAACCCAGGGGTCGTTTCGTAGAAAAAGAGCTAGGGGAACTCATTAGCATAACTCATTAGCATATGCCACACCCCCTGCCATCACCGGAAGTGTGTCATAAGACCACACCCACCACTCAGTTAGTCTTAGTCTTAAAGGTTAGTCTTAAAGGTGCTATTTGAACTCTTGGACTATTTTGCAGCAACAGACCAACACAGCTACCTCGGGGAAGCTCCTGGATGGGACTGGGAGTCCTTGCGGAGGCCACGTGGAGTGGCCTCAGCCAGGCAGAGGGGGAGGATGCCAACTTACCCTCCTGCTTCTTCCTCCTTCTGCAACAGAATGAGGCTGGAAGCAGGGGGCTGCCGGAAGAAGGGGGCGGGGCTTCGTTGTGTGCCCCACCCCCCTGCACCTCACCCGGGGGAACTGTGATCCCCCGCGAGCCCCCCCGAAATGACCTCTGGATAAACCAATTACTTCTTGGGGGGGTACATATTCAGTACTTAACTTATCCATATTTGGTCTGCATGCTTCCTACTTGTCAGGAAGGGTAGCAAATGTAAATGACAGCACTTCCAGTTTTCATTAAGGAGCGGAATAAGGCACATCCAAATTATGTTTGGTGTCTGTGGATGCACTCTGCTTTCAGTTTCTGTATCCATGTGCCATCCAAGTCTCCAAGTAGTAAGGGGGGAAAGGAGGAGTGGGAAGGAGAAAGAGTCACTCAGCAAATCTGGGTCTGACAATGACTTTGTCCCACCAGAAGCTTTAGCCCATGTTCATGCCAAACATGGGCTCATCTCAGTTTGTGTTCTTGGGTGCAGCAAGTCTTTTATCCAATCGTTGCATTGGTTTGGAAGATATTTCTTGGCAGAGCACATTTGCTAGACAGACATGGGGAAATCTTTGTCAGGGAGGGGAGAGAGAGATAGTGATAGCCCTTGGGCCACCCAGCAATACACCCATGGGCAGGGAATGGAGGGTAGAGTTGCCAGATCTAGATTGGGAAATTCCTGGAGATTTGGAGATGGAGCCTAGGGAGAACAAAGACCTCAGTGGGGTATCCCTCCAAAGCATCCATTTTCTCCAGGGGAACTGATCTCTGTAGTCTGGAGATAAGCGGTAATGCTTGGGGGTCCTCGGGTGCCACCTGGAAGCTGGCATCCCTAATTATCTGACCTGCAGATGGGAGGGACCTGGTGATGGCTTACAGGGGGGAAAACATACAAAGAAATCAGAGTGAGCAGTGATAATGAAGGATCAGATCATCTTTCTCAGATAATTTCTCACATGGTAAAAAGATACAGACGTGAAGGACCTGATACACAAAAGTCCCTATCATGTTTAAAGCAGGAAACAGTATTTTAAAAAACAGATAAAACAAAAGCAACCCAGTTCTCCCTGCCTTGTTCTGTTGTGTTTTTCCTGGGATGTTTGAGGTATTTTTCCCCATTCCTATTTTAGTTTGCAAATGAGAAACTGAATTGCCTCTAGAACAAGAAGGCTTTCTCGAGCTGCCTTGAATGTTGGAGGGAGAATCCCTTGGGTAAAAGGTAGAAACCAGAGAATTTCATCTTATTTGACCAGGAGACAAAAATATTATTGGTAGAAAGATATTTGCCTAAGATATCAAGGGGAATATTAACCAAATATAGTCAGGCCATGTTGTCACAATGTTCAAGAATCTGAACAAAATGTGCCCAATCTGAACCTGAATCAAATACCTTTGACCATCTCTGGGGAGAAACCATCCAGTGCAGAATACTGACAAGTGAGTGGCTTTTAAGATGACAGATTCTGGAAATGAACAAAAGGAGTCAGGAAAAAATCAGGAAGGAATCCAGCCAAGCCTGCTAGTTCGCTCCTCAACTGTGCAAGAAATTCAGTCTGTTTTGGAATCTTCTTCCCTTTTCTCATTAAAGATGATTGCATTAATTGACACTTGTATTTTTGTCTCTGATTTTTCCTCTAGGCCAGCATTTGTTATTTTTTAAAAAATAACTTGTGGGAAGAAATCACCCACATTAACGAATTTCTTGCCTTTAATTAGCACTCAAATAAAATGGGTTGCAAACAGTGCTTCCTTTTAAAGACCTAGCCAGAGATGTGGGCCGAATCCCATCCCTTGACCCAGTTTTTGTTACTAGAAGGATAGGAATAGGGGATTATTAAAATGAAATTGTTTTGTTGACTGAAGAGAAGGGAGCAATGCTTCAGCTGAACTCCCAGAATTCAGGATAGGAACTGGAGTGTCTTCTAATCCTCACTTTCAATATAAGGTGACTATTAGGACCTTACATACCTCTCTAGGTTGGATTGGGATCCAAGCCAGAGAAGAATTTCTTCACCTATTCCTCCTTCCCTCCTCTCATTCTCTTTTTCCATCCTTCTCAATGCCCTTAACTTCACATACCTTCACAGGCTGAAGCCAGTGTTCCCTCTAAGCTGAATTACTGTGAGCTAGTGCACAGTTTTTTAGCCTCCGGCTCACACATTTTTGCCTTTGCTCAAGAACGATGGGTCCAGAGCAAACTGATCTTTGCAGTAGCCAAATTGCTCGCTCATAACTTTAATGCCAGTCACTCACAAAGTAGAATCTTTGCTCACAGGACTCCACAGCTTAGAGGGAGCATTGGCTGCAGCAGAGAAAGAACCATGGCGGCATGTCCAGCCATAGCCCTGTACCTAGTAAATGCCTTGGAGCTCCACAAATAGGGATTCAAAGCCCTTCCTGAAAGCATATTCCCTTTGGCTGTGAGTCAGCCATACAGCATCTGCTTTGTATGCAGAAGATCCCCAGTTCAATCCCCAACATCTCTCATTAAAGACTGTCCGGTGCTGGGAAAGACCTTGTACTGCCTGAGACCCCAGAACAGGGACTCATAATAATAACCTGGCCCACCTATCCATGATGACCCTCAGAGAGAATCATTTTACCTATTGCAAAAGTGACAGTCAGAAGGCAGAGGAAAATGGAAGTCAACCACTACAGATATTTATTTATTGATTTGATTTTTACCCCATCCTTCCTGTTAGAACGGATAAAAGGAAGTACTTCTTCACCCAAAGAGTGATTAACACTTGGAATTCACTGCCACAGGAAGTGGTGGCGGCTACAAGCATGGATGGCTTCAAGAGGGAATTAGATAAGCGTATGGAGCAGAGGTCCATCAGTGGCTATTAGCCACAAGGTATAGATAGGGGCTCTGGGGCAAGTGATGCTCTGTCTTCTTGGTGCTTGGGGGGGGTCAACAGTGGGAGGGCTTCTAATGTCCTGGCCCCACTGGTGGACCTCCTGATGGCACCTGGTATTTCTGGCCACTGTGTGATACAGAGTGTTGGACTGGATGGGCCATTGGCCTGATCCAACATTGGCATCTCTTATGTTCTTATAAGTATCCATATAAAATACACACTAAGTGATTTAAACCATGAACATAACAATGATGGTATAGCTGTGGCAAAGTGCATTCAGCGGTACATCCACAATCGGTGAGCTCAAGCTGGAAATAGCATTGGCACAGGGCATCGATGATAACGCAGTGCCTTACCTCAATGCTCTGTTTCTGTGGCCCAGCTGTGGAACTGTGAAAGGTCCCACAGGGCCCTGATCTCGTCCGGAAGCTCATTCCAGTAAGTTGGAGCTGCCACAGAAAAGGCCCTGGTCCTGGTCGATGCCAGCCTGGCGTCCTTAGGACCGCGGGGGGGGGATGATTTTGCGACCCTGACCG
>NW_015175041.1:13771-20929 GCF_001447785.1 Gekko japonicus | reverse complement strand
TAGTGCTCTCTGGGGAACACGTGGGGAAAGGTGGTCCCTCAGGTAGATAGGTCCCTGACCCTGATACAAGACAGCAGCAAAGCTGTTTGGCACACCAAGGTGGGGGAGGGCCTAGCAAACAGAAGGAGGGAGGCTAAGGACACTGCAATGAATGTGACCAGCTAACAAACCATCTTCAACACCTGCAGTGGTCACACCTGATCCAAGCTACAAATCTCCACCTAAGGAGTCTCAAAGTAGCTTACACTCGCCTTCCCTTCCTCTCCCTGCAATAAGCACCTTGTGAGGTAAGTGGGGCTGAGAGAGTTCTGAGAGGACTGTGTTCTGAGAGAACTGTGATTAGCCTAAGGTCACCCAGCAGGCTTCATGTGGACAAGGAGTGGGGAATTAAACCCGGTTCTCCAGATCAGAGTCCACTGCTCTTAAACATTACACACCACGTTGGCATTAAATGACATGGGCATGGGGTGTATAAAAGGATGTATAAAAATGTGCATGTATAAAATTATTGAAAACACTGACTGGCTGGTATGTTCATTCTTTACAAATCAGCTGTAGAACAGTACACAAAAAGCACACATCTGTGGGGAGGAAAACTTGGTCTGTCATTTGAGCTGTGTGCATGAAACACTGCCAGTAGCAGGAACATGCAGAAGGTAATCCATTGAACAAGCTTAATGTGCTCATAAACAGCTTGATGAAAATCAGCTGCCTGCTTGCCACTGGTGAGCAGAACAAGAGGCAGGTGCTCGAGCAACATGAGTTTAGAACTCTGGTGCTGATCAGAATTTTCTGGGTCCTTCCTGATTCAAATATGGAGCAGTTCACCTATCACTTTGTTGAGCAGTTTGCCACAAGGCATAAAGGTACAAAGGCTCTCCCATAATAGCTAATGCACACAATATCCTTTTTAATCTGTAATTGTTCTTTTTTTGGGGGGGGGGGGTTAGCCAAGTTAAGGGTTGCCACTAAATTTCGACAAGCACGAAAAAACCTGAAGCTTAATCCAGGATTCCTTCTCAGGCAAAAAAATAAAAATAAAATAAAGAAAGTTGAGAGAATTTCAACAGGAGAAGTGCAATTCTCAGGATGGTTGCCGGTATCCTTAGGGTGTCCCCCGATTTTAACAACAGTGAAATTCAAAGCCAATTCAAGGCGATACCTCAGGCAACACATGGAAGGAATTTTCATGGAAACCAAAAGGATTTCGAACGCAGCAGCTCAGGTTCTCAGGGGATTTTTGCACACCCTTTATCAGAAAGCAGAAAAGATCATTCCACAACATGATTGTTGCAATGGAGGGAGCGCATGGCTATGGCCTAAGGGGGGAAAGAGATGTGGCATCCTTATTGACAAACCATGCCATTGTGCTATCCCTTATGTTGTGAAAATGACATTTTTTTTCAGGATGCTTTCAGTTCAGTAAGACTTTGAATTCCTCATTCCTGTTGCTTCAGCCTCCAAATCTCCATTTTAATTTTCTTTTTTCTTCATGCAAATCAACTCCCCCTTTTTTATTATTCTATGCCATTTTCTGTTTCCAATGGATGAGTCACTTAAGATGGAGGAAGCCTTCTTAGATGGGAGGAAGGCTTCAAACTTGAGCCAAAAGGAAAAGTGGCCATAAATATTTCAATAAATACATAAATAAACCTAAACAAACAACAGTTGGTATAGTGGTTAAGAGTGGTGAACTCTAATCTGGAGAACCGGGTTTGATTCCTAACTATAAGAGTGGTTGAGCAGTGGAACAGACTGCCTTGGGAGGTGGTGGATGCTCCTTCGCTGGACGTTTTTAAGTGGAGGCTGGACAACCATCTTTCGGGTATGTTGTAGGGCTATCCTTCGGCTATGTGCCTGCAGAGTGCAGGGGGTTGGCTAGATGACCTGCATTCCAACTCTAACATTCTATGATTTCATGATTCCCCACATGAAGCCAGCTGGGTGACCCAGGATCAGTCACAGTTCTCTCAGAGCTTTTCTCTCAAGAGCCGTTCTCTCGGAGCTCTCTCAGCCCCACCTACCTCACAGGGTGTCTGTTGTGGGGAGAGGAAGGGGAGGAGATTGTAAGCTGCTCTGAGAAATGAGTGAAAGGTGGGGTATAAATCCAACTCCTACTCCTACTCCTTCTGACAGCAGGTTAAGTAGGTGGAACATAGCCTGTTGTCTGAACAGAGCCACAGGTGTGTGTGGAGAGAAGTGAGCCTCAGAGGGGTGTATTCATACAAAGCAGGGATTAGCAGCCTCCCAGAATTATCATAGGCTGTGTCTTTCATGATTCACAATGATAGGTAGTAAATAGTTAGAACACAGCGATATCTTTTCACAGTGCATCTTTTCTCCTGTGGGTTTGGATCATCAAACCTGGCTTGCCACTTTACCCTGGAGCTTCAGCTATTGCTTCAACTATCAGCTTGTAGACCCCTGAAAGCACTGGAGAATCACCCACTGGCTCAGGGCTTTCCCTCAAGTGCCTTGGGGATGTCTGTCTCGTTCTTCCCAGTTGTTCTTCCAGTCACCCTGTGCCCAGACCACACCTGCCTTTTATGTTGCTCTGCTGGGGAGGAGGAGGAGCTGCGGTGGCTCAAGTGGTTAAGATGCTGAACTGCAGGCTGTGGAAGGTCAGTAGTTCAGCAGTTCGAGACCCGGGTTGCCACATGATGGAGTGAGCTCCCGTCTCTAGTTTCAGCTCCTGCCAACCTAGCAGTTCGAAAGCAAGAAATTGCAAGTAGATAAATAGATACCACTTCGGTGGGAAGGGAACAGCGTTCCGAGCGCCTTGGTGTTTAGTCATGCCGGCCACATGACCACGGAAATGTCTTCGGACAGCGCTGGCTCTTCGGCTTGGAAACGGAGATAAGCACCGCAACCCTAGAGTCGGACTCAACTGGCTATCGAGCAAGGGAACCTTTACCTTTACCTTTTTACTGGGGAGGAGGATCTCCCATTCAGGGTGGTGGTATGTCATTTCCAGGCCAGCCCTATTTACATCCAGACAGGCCAGCGGTGGCACAGAGCTGACCGGCAGCCTTTGACAGCTGCTTGTTCCCCTAATTGTGCTTATAATGAATAAACTGTGCTTTTAAAACAACAGCAACAACAACAACAACTGGAGTTCAACATTCAAATCAATCTACAAAGCCGCTGGTGAAAAGCATAGATCCAAAACCATGGAGCAAAGTATGCATCTGAATGTTAAAAGGGACAAATGCGGACCGGTTGCTCATTCTTGGTTTTAACCATCCCATGCCTTGCAGTGCATATTAACCCAAAGTACCACCGGTGAGTGTTCTTCACCAGTCCTTCCTCTTCCCATCAGAAATGCCAAGAAGACTCCTCTCAGCTTTTCCCATTCATCCTCTGAGTCATGGCTGCCAAGCGGCTGTGCCTGAAAAGAAAGTGATAACCGAGAGGACACACTCCAGTGCTATCCAAAGAGCCAGCTGCCAACCAGTGGCCATGTTTCCTTAGCTCATCTATCAGTATTGTGTGTGTGTGTGTTTTAAATACGCACACGACAATTTATGTGGGCATTACTGTCTCTCGCAGGCAAATGTGTGATAATACGCTTGGCCCATTAACACTGGAGCAGCGTAACAGATTAGCTGCAAAGCACCTCTGTGAGCCATCAACCAAGCATTTATGGAATTAGGGGCTAGTGGCTAATCGCTCAGCCAGGAATTCTGCACATTAAATTCTCCTGTATTCAATAAAATCCTAGTTCTGCTGTTTTTCTCCAAGATTTGAAGAAACCATCTTCAAAGGGAACCGGGTGACTTGGGGCCAGGCTTCATTAGAGCTAAGGTTAAAACAGAGGGGTTTTTTTCATTGTGTGCAAACACATTCACCAATGCTGAAAAAATACACACCCCTTTTCTGTGATCCCCCCCCCCGCACACCTTGCATGTGTTTTAGCTTATTAATTTACATTCTTCACACTTGCCCAGGATGGCCCAATCTCATCAGATCTCGGAAGATAAACACAGTCGGCCCTGGTTAGTGTTTGGAAAGGAGGCCACCAGGGAAGTCCACGGTTGCTGCGCAGAGCCAGGCAATGGAAAAACCACGTTTGTTCATCTCTTGCCTTGAAAACCATACAAGGGCCCCGGTCACACGGCAAAGTTGCCGCGGGAGAGGCACGGATGGTGGGCGGATTATCCGGGCGTGATCACACCCCAACATCTGGGAAGTGGAGCGCACCCGTGGCTTACTGCCAACAATGCGTGTTAAAAAACTAGTACCTCCAAGGTACTAGTAAACGTTTGCCACGGGCTGCCTCCAGACGCATAGGCGTAATCTTCGTGGGGGCGGCGGGGCTTCAGCCCCCGCCGAAATTTTCAGAAAGGTGCTCAGCCTCCCCCCGGAGCCACCCTTGCTCCTAGCACAGCAATGCCTCTGGCCAAGCCCCAGCCCCCCCCCCTGTACTAGTAAACGTTTGCCATGGGCTGCCTCCAGACGCCGGTGGTGTGATCACGCCAGTGCGCGGCATTACCCTCTGGTCCCTCAGCGCCGAGGGAAGGACTCATGGTGTGCCGCCGGCGCATCTGATCATGTAATCGCGGATCAAACTGTGCCGGGGCAATTAGCCAGGCCTCCCCTCGCGATATCCGGCCCGTGTGACCGGGGCCCTGGTCACCAGAAGTTGGCTGTGACTTGATAGCAATTTCTTTTTTAAAAAATATTTTATTTATTATTTTTCACATCATGACATGTGTTGGTATAAACCAAAACAGTATTATTTACAGTATATTGTGAGTCTATTAACACAGTTTGTTATTTATCCATGTATACACTCTCATCCACCTTTTAATATACAACTCTTCATCTTTTCCTTGTATTATAATAGACTAAGGAGAAGGTCCGTTGCAGCTGTAAATGCAATGAGCACTAGCCGGGCCAGGCGGCGGCGGCAGGCCCCCCCCCGCCACTCGAATCCCCTGCCCACGAAGGTGGCCACCCCTCCACCCACTGCGCGTGGAGGGCAAGCAGCCAGCCCTGGCAGGGCAGGGCAGGAAGTTAAAACTGGCTGTTGCCCAACAGGCTAGCTCGGCTTTTCCGCAGCCATGAAGAGGGAGAGGAAGCTGGCTCTGCGAGGGAAGGGGAGGGGGTACAAACTGCCTCTCCCTCCAGTGGCTTGCTCAGCTTCCCTGGAGCCACGGGGATGGCGAGCAAGCCGGCACTAGCAGGGAAGGGGAGGCAGCTCCACCCGCCTCTCCTCACATGGCCCTGCGCGGCTTCCCCGTGGGCATCTCTCCCCTCCCCAAGCTGACTCTAGGGGCGCTGCTGGGCCAGCGAGGGCAGGGGCAATGCAGGGAAGGACACCAGAGCCCGAAGCTCCCCCTGCAGGGTTCGCAGCCTCCCTGGGCCAGGGAAGCACAGCGCGGCTCTCTCTCCCCATCAGCCAGCTTAGTAGGGGTGCGGCACCAGGCCAGCAACACGGGGGGCATTGGGAGTGTTGGCAGAGGCGGCCACTCCAAGCAGGCCCTGTGGCCTCCCTAGGCCACTGCATGGCACAGCTCTTTCTCCCCATCAACAAGCTCGGTGGGGGTGTGAGGCCAGGCCACCAACGCCGGGGATGCAGGGAGCATTGGCAGAGGTGCCCCCCCCCAGCAGCCCGCCAGGGTGATGACAATTGCTGCAGCAGTGGCAGGAATTGGAAGCCTCCAGCTGCCGGAGCATCCATCACATCCGGTGGCCCCATGCACACTGCGGGCGAGAGGCTGAGCTGCGGCTCTGTGGGCGGGACCGAGTCACCGCAGCAACAGAAGTGAACCAGTGGCTAGGGACCCATCTGTGAGTGGCAGTTCAGGCAGCCAACTGATTTTGGCGCGCATTAATCCTGCCTCCCCATAGGACAGAAGCCACCCCAAAACGCTTTTATTATATAGGAGAGATGGTCTATCCATTTCAGCCACATCCAACAGTCTCAACACTATTTCCTCTCTTGAGGGAAGTCTATCTAATTTCCAATATTTTGCGAATAATATTCTAGCAGTCGTCAAGATATAGGTTATTAAGTGCCAGACCTCTTTCTTACAGCTATCAGGAATAATATTTAACAGAAAACTTGATAGCAATTTCCATCTCTGCCGTGCTTGCCTTCCATCCCACTTGCCCTCATTATTTACATAACCAGCAAAAGAGCAGACTCAGATTTCACAGGCCAACTCCATCTCACATGTTTGAGCTTTCCCAAGCAGAAACATCTTTATGTAGATGAATGCTGATCCCAAAATTTATTTTCTCACTATTTCTTTTGGATTTCAAGAAGATGTGCATCCATATAGCTATTTTAGGACTGCTGCCTTAATTAAGATTCTAATTTTAGATTCTATGTTCTTATTTAATTATAATCTCTAGGTGCGTCTCCCTTTGCATGTGCCTTATTTTTCGCCAGAGTGGAGAACATGAATGGGAGGGAAAGCATTTGGATTCAATATGCTTGAACACCTGCTGCTTCGACTCTGTTCACCGAACAAGGAGCTGGTCTTTCATCAGACAGTTCAGCTATTCATGACCAGCTCAATCCTGTTTATTGGATTATGTTTCATGTATTCAAACAGTACAGTACAGGACAATCAGCAGTGCCTCACACATGTGCATGATCATAGAGCCTGATCATAGAGCCTGGCCCAAAGGACCATAGAGTTTTCCCTCGGATGACTGTGGCCCCGCCCCCAGCGTGCCCGGTGTTGTCACGTCACTTCCAGGTGACGCGCACATCGGGGTGGAGTTCCCCCCGGGGCCCGATCTGCCGGCGGTGGGGAACGGGCCTCTGGGGTGGGGGTTTCCCCACCCCCCGGGGGGACTTGGCAAGCCTACCGCCCACTCCCACAGCACTCCCTCCCTTGCACCAGTTGCTCGTGGGCTGCCTTAGACCCCCAGACAGGCCAGTTCCAGCCCCCAGGCCTTATGTTTGACACCCCTGGTATAATTTATCATTTTGGTGCTTTTATTGTCTCTGCTCTTCTGTTTTCGTTCCAAAATTGCTTGCTGCTCTAATTCCTACTCTCCTTTAATTCAGGTTTTGTGTAAGAGAATTTCAAAAATTAGTTATAGAACAGGGTAGCTTGCAACTCCTTTCTGGAGGTGTGTTTGGCCTCTCTTCTGTCTATATGCAGCTTTTGGAATGGCCTGCTAGAGGAATAATAGGGAAAG
>NW_015175041.1:6184-13761 GCF_001447785.1 Gekko japonicus | reverse complement strand
GAAAGAGGAGGACAAAAAACTTAACTAAGGAACTGCATTAAGAACCTGAAAGGTTAAATGAGTACAAATTAGGGGGGGGGGATGTTAAAATCAATAAATATACAACATAAATATGACAAATGATGAAAAATACATGTATTTATTACAAATTAGTTTTAAAACAGTTCTAGGGCCAAATATAGCCTCAGATAAAAGTTACATATCATACGATGTGCATAATAGGGACCTTATACAACCAGTTTGGTGTAGTGGTTAAGTGTGCAGGCTCTAATCTGGGAGAACTGGGTTTGATTCCCCACTCCTCCACTTGCACCTGCTGGATGACCTTGGGCAAGCCATAGTTCCAGCACAGCTGTTCTTGAAAAAGAGCAGTTTCTTTCAGAGCTCTCTCAGCCCCACCTACCTCACAGGGTGTCTGTTGTGGGGAGGGAAAGGAAAGGAGTTTGTAAGCCACTCTGAGATTCCTTTGGGGAGTGAAGGGCAGGGTATAAACCCAATCTCTTCTTCTTCTGACGCATTTCAGCCTACTGACCTTCTTCAGTGGTCAAGCATATATGTTACACATAGGCTCAAGTCAGCTATTGGAATATTAATATCAATCCATATAGGACCGAGTGAAAATTGTGCTAAAAGGGAATAAAAAAGAAATTTTCCATCCTCAATTTTCATGTAATATCTAACGGTACAATTATGAACATGGGAATATATTAAAAATCGTATAATGTTGTATGACTTACTTCTGATAAATATCAGTGACACAAGGCAAAGATGCGATACATATGTCTCATGTAGTATCATCTTGTGTCCAAGTCAGGTATATATAACCAAAATGATATTTCAATTATGTACCTGGGGGGGAAAAATCACCTACAAGCCAATATTTGTAATGGTAGAAATGCAACATCTTTTTAGGAAAAAATAAGGCTAGCAGACTATTTAAAGGATAAAGAAGGGCCCACAATATGGCAGGATTCTAAATTTAAACCAAAATTGACTTTTCATCCTCCGACACAGAACCCCAAAATCTTAGCCTTTCAGGAACTGGTTCTGGAGGATTTAAACAAAATGTACAAGACAGAAATAAAGGTTTGGCATGACTTCAATGGAGCTGAGAGAGAAACGTTAAAAAAAAAAAAGACCATGAAGACCTTATTTTTAAACCTGCTGATTGGGGGGGGGGGGGGGGGGGGGGGGGGGGGGAGTTTTTTTGGGGGGGGGGGGGGGGGGGGGTGGTGGTGTGAGATAGGATGGATTACATAAAAGAGGCCTACAGTCAATTAAATAACAACTTACATTATAGAGATTCCTGAGGATCCCATTTTCAAAATCATAAGAACATAAGAGATACCAATGTTGGATCAGGCCAATGGCCCATCCAGTCCAACACTCTGTCACACAGTGGCCAAAAATACCAGGTGCCATCAGGAGGTCCACCAGTGGGGCCAGGACATTAGAAGCCCTCCCACTGTTGAACCCCACCCCCCTGACTGTTGACAAGTTGATCAAGAGATATTAGATATTACATGGAAATTGATAACGAAAAATTTCTTTTCCTTTAACCTGCAAGAGGAGGATGCACATGATGTCTTCTCTGGAAAGGTTTATGTTAGGCTATTTTATTCTAATGACTCTTTGGAGGCTAATTCTGTCCTTGATTGAGGTCTATTGATACTGTAGTTTCTCTGATGTTTGTTTGGCCCATTTTATTGATATGGGCTTGGATTTTGGTGTTTGATTGCTTGTTAAGAACATAGCAGAATCATCAGACAAATGGTCCATCTAGTCCAACATCCTGCTCCACTCTTAGCCAACCAGATGTCCCAGGCAGGGCACAAAGGTAGGGCTGTCAGGTCCCCCCTGGCCACTGTGGAGGATGGGGGGTAGGGTTCCCAGAATCAGGTTGGAAAATTCCTGGAGATTTGGAGATGGAGGGCAGGGACCTTAGTGGGGTATAATGCCAGAGAGTCCACCCTCCATAGGGGTGCCAGATCCACTTAACTGTCTGGCAGGGTATCCTGGTATCATCCAGAAATGATGACTTCCAGTAAAACCAGAAGTGCAGGCCCTGACATAATGATGTCAGCCGGAATTGATTTCATCATGTCAGGGATGTCAGGGGCAACATTCTGGTTTTTGGGCAAAACTCTATGGTAAATTTGGCTTCAAACCATAGAATTTTGCCTACAAACCAGAGTGTTGCCCCCCCCATCCAGAAATTGCCGGGAAAGGTCAGTTGGGGGTTGGATTTCCCCCCACCAGCCAACTGGCTGGCGGTGGGCAAGAGTCCATGAAAGTGAGGGTTCCTCCACCCACCTGGGGGACTGGGAACCCTAACCTTCCAAAGCATCTTTTCCCCAGATCCCACCTGGAGGCTGGCATCCCTACCACAAAGGCAAAAACCTCCCCCTGTAGTCAGTGTTCCCTCTAAGCTGAGTTAGTGTGAGCTAGCTCACAGTTTTTTAGCCTCCGGCTCACACATTTGTATCACAGGACTGGTGTTCAGAGTTTTACAGGATAAACTATAATGATTCACGTTTGATATTATATATCCTTATAATTGCTAGAATACTTATTGCAAAATGTTGGAAGTCTGATAAAATACCAAACAGAGAAGAATTAATTACAAAAATTATGGAATTAAAAGAAATGGACAAAGTAAATATGATACTTTCGGGAAAGTATGAAAATGTGTTTAATAAAAGATGGCAGAAAGTAGATAGATGGTTGGAAATGTATAGATAAGAAACTCCAAAATATGATGTAAATGAATATACTTCTGTATTTATTTTTTTATGGTATTAAAAAACTAAAATAAAATATCTAAAAAAGTATCTTTAATTCTCCAAGGTTTCAGTGTTATGGTTTTATTGTTTAATGTTTTATTATTTGTTTTATATATTTAGGTTTTCTTGAGTGCGCAGAGAAAGTGGGACACAAATTCCTGTAAATAAATTAAAAAGTCACTGGAGAAAAAGCAATATCATTATGATCTTATGTTGGATTGCATCAAGAATCGTTTCCTATAGTGTGTTGCAGCTGTGCAGCTGTGCTTCAGTGCATGAGTGAAACACCACCCCCAATCAGTGTTGATACAACTGCTCGTTCACTCATGCCAAACTTTGTCCCGGCATATGATTGGAGGGCACATTTTAATTAATATACTTATTTATTTGCTTTATTTCTATCCAGCCTTTTTCCTCACTGGGGATCTGAAGCCGCTTACATCATTCTCCTCTCCTCTGTTTTATCCTTACAACAGCCCTACAAGGTAGGTTAGGCTGAGAGTGTGTGACTGGCCCAAGTTAACTCTGCAAGCTTCCATTGGAACCTGGACCTCCAGACACTAGTCTGACACTCTGAACCACCAAATCACATTGGTTCATGTTGGTCAGGACCAGACTGGGAGACTTCCTGGGAAGGTCTGTGCACACCACCACAAGTTTCAAGATAAAGAAAGATGGGATAAAAATGCAAGACTACATTTTTGGTGGTGTAGTGTTTAAGAGCAGCAGACTCTAATCTGGAGAACCGGGCTTGGTTCTCCGTTCCTCCTCCACATGCAGCCAGCTGGTGAGTCAAAGTTCTCTCTCTCAGAAGTCTCTCAGCCCCACCTACCTCACAGGGTGTCTCTTGTGGGGAGAGGAAGGGAAGGCAACTGTAAGCCACTCTGAGATTCCTTCAAGAAGTGAAAAGTGAAGTGGGGGGATATAATAATAATAATAATAATAATAATAATAATAATAATAATAACAACAACAACAACAACAACAACAACAACAACAACAACAACAACATCTTTCGATTTATTAATCGCTCAATCCTGCAGAGCTGCTGGCTCTGAGCGATTTATAGTTACAGTTACAAATATTCATAGGGGACTAACAATGATTCATAGGGGTAAAGGAGGACAACATATAAATCTTTTAAGTCGCACATGTTTGCAGCCGATGGGGATTTTGTTCAGCTGTAGGCTTAGACGTGTTCCAGACAGCATTCACTCGGCTTGGCTTGATGACATCAGCTTTTTCCAGGACTGCTTCAAGTTGCAGCGCCGCACTGCCACCGCCTGGCCGGATCGGCCCATCGCAGGCTTCTTGATGCCGAGGAAATCTTTCCAGGCTTACGAGCTTACGAGCTGGACATTCCATTTCGCCAGCAAACACCTCCCCCCACCGGGGGGGGTTTAGTGTGCCCACCCTCTCTAAGGAGTGGTACCCATTTTATCTACTCGTCGAAGCTTTTGAACTGCTGGATGGACGGCGAGCTGGGGACAAGGCTGGTAGCTCACACCAGCACGGGCTAGAACTGACAGCAGTTCTGTTCAGTTCAGATGTTACTGTAACCAGAGGATAAATCCTCTGTGCCAAAAATAGTGGTCAAACCATGCATGAGCAGCACTCTGAATAAAATGCAGGCATTTGGGTGGTGTTTTTTTTTTTAGTAGTAATGGAGAGTTCCTTATTCATCAGTTCCACATTGGAAGCCAGACTAAATGATTCTGAATTCCAAAATGTGGAGGAGAATCTGAGGAGGAACCTCCTAATTAACTTCAATTTTTATGCACAAGATGCTCTCGCAGGAAGCCCCCAAATGCTTTCGATTTTCCTCATAGAATGGTTAGCAGGAAATTCATTCTGAGTCCGTTAAAAAAAAAACAAACCAGAAAACAGCTAAAGAATAACTTAGACTGGTAGAATATTAATATTTGATTGCAAGAGGCCGGGGGGTGCTGATTCCAGTGTGTGAAACGTAACTGAAGCTCACAACATGGCTGTTCGTGGGAGATAGATAGCTTAGAGAAGAGGGTTGACACAATCCCTTCGTATCACCATATAGAGTTCAACCCTCACGCTAATGTAACCTTCAAGAACTAGTTGGTTCAGCCCAGTAGGGAGGGACAGAGTCAGCACATGGAGATGAGCAATAGAGGAAGAGGCTGGTTGCTGGGTAGCTCCTGGGCTCTTATCACCAGGGCTATTTTTGGGCAGGAACGCACAGGCTCCCAAGTTGGCCACACCCAGCAGGAACTCATTAGCATAATAGGCCACACCCAACAGCAGAAACTCATTAGGATTGGCTACATTAGGGGGGGGGGTGGCCTAACATGCAAAGGAGTTCCTGCTACAAAAAAAGGCCCTGGGTTTTGACAACAAACAAGGTAAACACAATAAGAAGCAAAAGGTGGGTGTGGCTGGATAACCACACTTCTGGTAACATGGGGGTGCGGCCTACTGTGCTAATGAGCTGTGCTGTCATGGGTGAGGCCTAATATGCTAATGAGTTTCTGCTGTTGGGTGTAGCCTATTATGCTAATGAGTTCCTGCTGGGCTTTTTCTACAAAAAGAGCCCTGCTTATCACCTTCTATAAGCTAATTGGAAGACTTGGTATGTGACAATTAATTAGTAAAGGGGATAATTAAATTTTGTTTAACTGTATTATTGTAATTAACTATACTGTTATTTGAGTGCTATGTCTTTCAAGCAGCAGACTGCTGTCTGGTTACTACCTTGTCCATTTTCTTGGCACCGAATCCTTTTGAAAGCGAAGTGGATGAGAAGAGTCCTGCATCGAGGTGGACTTGAGAAGCAGGACTCAACTGACCACCAAGTTTTGCAGCAAGACCCTAACTGAACTCAGAGAGACGGTCTGTTGCATTTCCTGCTCATGGCTATATTTATGTGTCTGCTACATCAGTTTTGTTGCATTGCCCAGTATGGCAGAAATAGGGATGACAGCTTCCAGGTGGGACCTGAGGATCCCCCGGAATTACAGCTCATCTCCAGACTAGTTTCCCTGGAGAAAATGGATGCTTTGGAGGGTGGAGTCTGTGGTAGGGCTAAGCATGGACTGAAAAAAAAGGTGGTTCAGGTAGGGCTGCCAAATGCAGCCGGGGGGCGAAGATTCCCCCGCTTCGGAGCCCCGATTTCCGGCGCGCCGGAATCGGGGCCCGGGGGAAACCCCACCCCCGCGTGCGCGTCACCCGGAAGTGATGTCACACGCTGGGGGCGGAGCCACGCCATTTGAGGGGAAAACAAAGAGTTTTCCCCTCAAATGGCAGCCATTTGAGGGGAAAACTCTTTGTTTTCCCCTCAAACGGCGTGGCCCCACCCAGCATGTGACGTCACTTCCGGTGACGTCCTGGCGGCGCGCGCGCGCGCATCCACCCACGGCTCCCGGACCAGCAAGAGGATCCCCCAACAACAGGTCATTTTGATTTGGCAACCCTAGGTTCAGGGTCTGCGGCAGCCCACAGACTAAACCCTGATCCAAACCAGCCTCATGCAGACTGAACCGGTCCAGCAAATTTTGGATGAGGCAGAATGGGGGGGCGCTTCCCTTTCCTCTTTCTCCTAGCCACAACTTGCCATGGCCAGGAGAAAGGGAAAGATCACACAGGAAGGGATGTCATTTAGCAGCCCATTTAAAGGGGCAGCGCAAAAGAGCCTGAGCCAGCTGAGCCAGCAAAGAGAGACCAAACAGCCCCACAGAGCCGAACAGAACAGGCCAAAGTTTGGTAAATGTTGAGGGAGTGTGTCTTCCCTGAACATTGCTTCCTGAGCCCTGAACCGGCCAAAGTTCAGCCCAAAGTTTGGTTCGTGAGCCAGTTTGTGCCCATTCCTATTATGCGGCATTGTAGCCCACTGAGGTCCCTGTCCTCCTCAGGCTCAATCCCCAAATCTCCATCAGTTTCCCAAACTGGACCTGGTGCCCAGTGGGGGATGGGGGGACCTGGTAACCCTAGGTGGAAAGGATGAATTAAATATTTTTTAAAACGTTTTAAAATCAATTCATTTACATTTGACAAGCCTTTATTGGCATACGTATACACATACAATAGGAGATCAGATTAAATATAGATCGGAAAATACAAATCCATATAGGGTAAAATTGGAGCTACGGCACAGAAAAACAGCATGAAAGCAGAAAAACCTAATGGTTACTTATCAGAACGTATAGCCATAGCACTAAGAAGAAACCTTGCTACTATTTTGGTTATTTCTGCATCTTGATTATCAAGCAGAAACAGAACCTTAAAATTGTCAGGAATCTCTGAGAATTGAGCTAATATAGGATACAGAAGATCCTAGCGGGGCACCAGATAAAAGGGACATTGAAGGAGAACGTGGGGGACAGTTTCAACACAGTCCTTCTTACAAGGACAACACCTGCTGGAGTAGGGGTTCCCCTGAAATCTGCCAGAGAGAAGAGCAGAAGGAAGGACATTAAATCTGGCGAAGGAGATGGCTCTGTGCAAATTTGGAGAAAATCAATTCTCCTTACAAGTTCTGTTCCTGAATTAGTCCCATAGAACCCACACAGAAAGAGTTTCTACTAAAAACCCACCATCTCTCTCTCTCTCTCTCTCTCTCTCTCTCTCTCTCTCTCTCTCTCTCTCTCTCTCTTGAACTCTCAATGGCTGTTCTGAGAATTTCAGGCTTCCAGATGCAGAAAGTCGCTGCGAAGGAGAACATCAGTAACATCAGTACATAAAATGTTTTCTTTAACAGTGGGCTTTCCCGGATACCTCTAAATCTCATAGACGGAGAGCACAGATGCTGACTCAGAAGCTCTGCCA
>NW_015175041.1:682-3730 GCF_001447785.1 Gekko japonicus | reverse complement strand
TGATGTATAGATAGAAAATAATTTGAAATTATGGTCCTGAAGGATAATATTGATTAATAGGCGGTGGAAGGGATTGGAAACGTTTATTTCTGGTTGATGTAAGTCTATTTGGAAAAAATAAGTATACCATCGTAGTTACAATAAGATATTGAGAAAGGAAGTTGGAAATATATGGATAGAAAATTTGCAGAGTAACAAAAGGGGATAAATAGTGGTTCATGATTATTTGAGAAGTTGTGAGAACCTTATCTAGAAAGAAAAATGTCTGTTTTGAATTGTAAAGGTCAATTTGAGTATATCAAGTTATATCTCAAAAGATGGTTCTTATGAATATGCGTGCTCAGTTGTAATATTAAGAACTAGTTGTATCGCCGTATACAGAAAATATTGGAAGTGTATGTTTATGTTTGTTTTTGTGTTTATGTGGTGTGTGTCTATTATTTCTAAAAATTCAATAAAAATATTATAAAAAAAAGAAATGCTCTAACTATTTATATTGTTTGTGTTCAGAACAAAAGATCACACTTACAAGAACAGTTATTGTACTCTGAACTTAGCTGGAAGAAAATTGTGAAATTTATTGATGAAAATTCAGAGAAGGGAATCCAGCAATCTCTACATGGTGATTTAAGGACAATATTACAAGCTGCCAAACAAATAGGTAAGTGGTAATTTAGAGTTAGCCTAATAATTATAAATCATAGTTCTGTGTTATCCTGTTTGCAAAAGTTCATAAAAGTTACAAGCCCATATACATTTTTATGAGTCCACCTGCCTACACATACCTGTGCTCACTTGTTTAAGAACATAAGAACATAAGAGACGCCAATGTTGGATCAGGCCAAAGGCCCATCCAGTCCAACACTCTGTGTCACACAGTGGCCAGAAATACCAGTGCCATCAGGAGGTCCAGCAGTGGGGCCAGGACATTAGAAGCCCTCCCACTGTTGACCCCCCCCCCCCAAGCACCAAGATGACAGAGCATCACTTGCCCCAGAGCCCCTAGCTATACCTTGTGGCTAATAGCCACTGATGGACCTCTGCTCCATATGCTTATCTAATTCCCTTTTGAAGCCGTCCATGCTTGTAGCTGCCACCACTTCCTGTGGCAGTGAATTCCAAGTGTTAATCCCTCTTTGGGTGAAGAAGTACTTCCTTTTATCCGTTCTAACCCGACCGCTCTGCAGTTTCATGGAGTGCCCACGAGTTCTTGTATTGTGAGAAAGGGAGAAAAGTACCTCTTTCTCTACCTGCTCTTTCCCATGCATAATCTTATAAACCTCAATCATGTCACCCCTCAGTCGTTGTTTCTCCAAGCTAAAGAGCCCTAAGTGCCTTAACCTTTCCTCATAGGGTGCTACTGGACTCTTCACCACGGTGTCCTCCAAGCAATTCTGCACTAAAATCAAATTCAACCTCTTGTTTAATCCAGGTCCTGTCCCCCAACCACTGGGTAAGTCCTCCCCTGCCCCAGCCTTACCTCCTCTTCTCCAGTTAGGCCTGGTCTTTTGATTGGTTAGGCTATAACTAGTTTTGGCAGGAACAGTGGGAGTTGTTACAGTATAGGTAGGCCTAACTGGAGATAGCCTAGCCAACTGGCAGCAGCTTTCAAGGGTATTGGAAAGAGGTCTTTCTCATCACCTACTACTCAATCCTTTTAACTGGAGATACTGGGGATTGAACCTTCGGCATGCAAAGTGGATGCTTTATCTCTGGGTAGCAACCACTCCCCATTAATGGAGCTTGTTCTGTCCCCTGACCCCCTAGGTTTATTTATATATTGTGAAATAGATGGATGATCTATACAGATAGAAAAACAGAGAGAGGCATAGGCAGAGCCTGCTCACATACAAACAAAATGCAACATGTTAGAAAATATAACAGAATCATCCAAACAAAGACCAGTCGATGAAAAAACATGATTCAAACACTGAATATACTTCAGAAATTTTTTAAAAAATTAAACAACCCCACAAACACAGATACTAAACTAAATAGATCAAGATGGGTAGCCGTGTTAGTCTGTCTGTAGCAGTAGAAAAGAGTAAGAGTCCAGTAGCACCTTAAAGACTAAAAACATTTGTGGTACAGTATCAGCTTTCATGAGTCACTGCTCACTTCTTCAGATGCAGCTAGAATGTGAGTTCATCTGTCCTATGTATTGTAAGGTTGAGAGATTTCAGATGCCAAATGACATTTGCAGGCAAACGAGAACAGTAGGTGTGATTGCATTACCTGTGTTACTCAGAGAGGTAGTTTCTCAGAGACTGCTGAATTGTTAACTGATAACAAAGCTCAACACAATGCATCCACCTGGACTGAATCAAGACCTAGGTTTCCTGTCTCATTACCAATGCTGATTTCTCCACTCCTACCACCCCTCTGCATATCACACCTCTTCCAATCACACCTGCTATTGTTATTTGCCTGCTAATGTAATTTGGCATCTGAAATCACCCCACTTTCCAATATATAGGACAGATGGACTCACATTCTAGTTGTATAAATAGGAAAGCCAAGTTTCTCACTATTGCTGGTATCCCACCATCTTTGCCTCCCGTCCTTCAGAGCTCTGACCATTCAGAAGTTGTAACCGTGACAACCCCAAAAGTTGGAAACTCCCTGTCTACTTGCGATGGGCTGAGGGCCACAGCTGATTATAATTAGATGGGGGTTCTTAATTGTCTGCCTCTTGGAGGAGAGTCAGATTTTTCTCTTGTTCTCTCTACTGTTGAATTGCACCTGGGAAATGCTGTCCCAGGCAGAACAAAGGACTCCTTTGTGAGCTGACCATGTGCTTGCAAGGATGGAACTATTGTTTCTCAAGATACTTGGACTCTTCCAATGGACAATATTGAACTCTTGGACACTACCTGATGTTGGTAAATATGCTTCTTACTGTGTAGTTAAGGCAAAACTTGCCTAGGCTGTTCTTTTGAATCCTCTTAGTCTGATTGCAAGTTCTCTACTGAATAAACCTTATTCTTGTTTATGAATAGTGTCTGTTTTGATGTGTAACTGGACTTCAAACTAAATCCTGTTGTCTGA
>NW_015175041.1:0-576 GCF_001447785.1 Gekko japonicus | reverse complement strand
CATCTCAGGTTGGTGAGGGATTAAGCTGAGAGATTCCTGGTGGCTGTTGTCTGTAAATTCAGAGAGGCTATCTCTCTGGATTCTTGTGTAATGCATTGTTCCAGTGTGGAATTCTTTCCCCTCCATTCCTGGACTGGCCTAGGGGAGGCAGAATCCATACAATCCACCTGGATTGAATCGAGACCTAGGTTTCCTGTCTCATTACCAATGCTGATTTCTCCACTCCTACCACCCCTCTGCATATTACACCTCTTCCAATCACACCTGCTATTGTTATTTGCCTGCTAATGTAATTTGGCATCTGAAATCACCCCACTTTCCAATATATAGGACAGATGGACTCACATTCTAGTTGTATAAATAGGAAAGCCAAGTTTCTCACTATTGCTGGTATCCCACCATCTTTGCCTTCCCGTACCCTGCTGCTTCTTGAATGGCCAATAGAGAAAAAAATGCAGCCATCTCCTTGACGTTGTCTTGACACAGTGATATCAATTCTGGTGATGCTCTAGGGTTCAAGCAAAAGAGTTTTGGGTGAATCTTAGTGTTGCCCAGTGCAATGACATCACTTCCAGT
>NW_015175040.1:28013-35038 GCF_001447785.1 Gekko japonicus | reverse complement strand
GGAAAAGATGATCCTTCAGGTATGCTGGCCCTAACAAATATAGTTAAATTCCATTCACTTGTGACTTTCCCAACAAAGTGGAGTTTGTTCCCTTGGGAACTCACTGAAGTCTTCTCTTATTTCCACCAGGAAACGTTTATGACATTGAAACTGAGGAAGAACCAGGTGGTCAGTCTCTAGAACTAGCCAAGCCTCAAGTGGTGGGACGTACTGCCAAAAATCTGGATGGAGCGAAACAGCAGCAGAGAAGGAAAACACAAGGAAGAAAAGAGCAGGGGAATAAAACCATGGGTTGTCAGGATTTCTGTGACATCCCCATGCAACATAAAACACCAAAGACAGGGCATCCCTGTCCCACTCGTAAATCAGACCTTATGTTACATGAAAAAATTCAGACTGGAGGAGAACCATATAAATGCCTGGAGTGTGGAAAGAACTACAGTCAGAAGGACGCACTCATTTTACATCAAAGAATCCACACAGGAGAAAAACAATATAAGTGCTTAGAGTGCGTAAAGAGTTTCAAACATCGTAGCAGTCTTCATTTACATCAAAGACTTCACACAGGGGAGAAACTGTATAAATGCCTGGAGTGTGGAAAAAACTTCATTCAGAGTGGAAAACTTACCATCCATCAGAGAGTTCACACAGGGGAGAAACCACATGAATGCTCAGAGTGTGGAAAGACCTTTGCTAGGAACGACACACTAATTTTACATCAAAGACTCCACACAGGAAAAAAGCTATATAAGTGCTTGGAGTGTGGAAAGAGTTTCAGTAATCTTAACAGTCTTTATTTACATCAAAGAATTCACACAGGGGAGAAACCATACACATGCTCGGAGTGTGGAAAGAGTTTCAGTCAGCGTGGGCAAGAGCTTCAACAATCGTTACACTCTGTATGTACATCAAAGAATTCACACAGGGAAGAAACCATATACATGCTCGGAGTGTGGAAAGAGTTTCATTCTGCGTTGGAACCTTGCTACACATGAGAGGATGCACACAGGGGAGAAACTCTATGAATGTTCAGAGTGCGGGAAGAGTTTTCCTCGCTCAAGAAGCCTTACCGCACATAAACGACTGTGCATGCAGAGAAGAAACCGTACTCATGCTTCGAATGTGGAAAAAGTTTCGCCAGTGGCTATAGCCTCACTTCACACCAGAGAATCCACAGAGGAGAAACTGTATAAATGTGCAGAATGCAGAAACTGTCTCTGTCCAATCACAGCTGTGTGAGCGGATCAATAGGATAGGACATCGACTTGCTGCCATCGCCGCCAAACATCATCACTATTTTTATCGTCAAACCAATGTGTATGAAATTGAGCCAACTTCAGAGGACGGCGGAAGACAGGAGGGCCTGGTGTTATCTGGTCCATGGGGTCGCGAAGAGTCGGACTCGACTGTGCGACTGAACAACAACAATGTGTTTTACTTCCTTGCAAGCTGCCCTGAGTCTGCTTCGGCGGGGAGGGCGGGGTATAAATTTGATAAAGATATAAATAAATAAACTTTTTCACCTGCAATGATAAACTACTTCACAGTCACAGGGACTCTGGTACCAAGGCCCGCCGCAAACCAAGATGCCAGCTTTGTTCTCCTATAGATCCTAGCAACTCCCATCAGTGGACCCACCAACATCAGCCAGACCATCTCAGGTTCATCCCCCTGCTCGTCCTCTAACGTGATTGATGCCACCACGTGTCAGCAACGCCCTTCCAGCCTCTACACTGGACAAACAGGCCAGTCCCTACGACAAAGAATAAATGGACATAAGTCTGACATTAGAACCCTCAGCATTCAAAAACCAGTGGGGGAACCGTTTAACCTTCCAGGACACTCAGTTGCTGGCCTAAAAGTAGCAGTTCTCTTACAAAGGAATTTCAGAGGGAGATGAGAGAGATGAACCTAGTTGTCTAGTCAGGGAATCCGTTTCTGTGATTCCCAGGGAGAGCAAACGGCCACTGAGAAGGAGGAGAAACAGTGGAAAAGACGAACCACTCTAATATCCTCTGGCATAAAGCAGGGGCCCCTGGGGGGAGTGAGTGGGGGGAGGTAGCTGTGAATTTCCTGTATTGTGCAAGGGGTTGGACTAGATGACACTTGGGGTCCCTTCTACGTTTCAATTAAGAATGTTTGGCCACTGTGGTGTAGTTACTAGAGTATTGGGCTAGGATCTGGGAGACCGAGATTCAAATCCCTGCTGTGCCATGAAAGCTTGCTGGGTGACCTTGGGCCAGTCACACACTCTGAACCTAACTTATCTCACAGGGTTGCTTGTGAGGATAAAGTGGAGGCGAGGGGGACGAAGTAAGCTGCTTTGGGTCCCTACTGGGGAGAAAGGTGGGGCATAAATGAAGTAAACGGATCTTAAGAACATAAGAAGCCAATGTTGGATCAGGCCAGTGGCCCATCCAGTCCAACACTATTCTGTGTCACACAGTGGCCAAAAAATACCAGGTGCCATCAGGAGGTCCACCAGTGGGGCCTCTGATCTTGCTTCTTTTCATAGTTCTTTATGCTAGGGGCATCCACAAGTAAGTGATGTGTGGTCATTCTTACATGTTCCCATTTTCAGTTACATGACTCTGTTCTTATGATTTTTATAGGTGTGTTTTTTAATGCTCTAGGAAAGCCGCAGCAATCTGTGCCGTTCAACATCACCCGCCTGCATAGTTGTTGTTTTTAAAAAAAGATTATTCTAGCATCTATTGCTAGTATATGGGCAGGTTGTCAACACTCCTGTGTTCCAGGTACCCCAAACAACCTAGACTGGTACCGAGCCAGCTGGATCCTGGGATAAATCCACCCACCGCATGGCTCTCTCCAAGTTCAACGTGAGTTGAAAGGCACCACCAAAAGGTCTCTGCAATCGGCCCTGCCTCTTTTTATGTTAATTTTGTCCATTTATTTAAACAGTTCTATCCCACCTTTCTCCAGAGATTCAAGGTGAGACACCTAAAACTTTAGTTGTGGATTTTCCAGGCTGTATGGCTCAAGCTGCAGTGGCTCAAGCGGTTAGGACGCTGAACTGCAGGCTGTGGAAGGTCGGTAGTTCAGCAGTTCGAGACCCGAGTTGCCGCATGACGGAGTGAGCTCCCATCTCTAGTTCCAGCTCCTGCCAACCTAACAGTTCGAAAGCAAGAAACTGCAAGTAGATAAATAGGTACCACTTTGGTGGGAAGGTAACAGCGTTCCGTGCGCCTTGGTGTTCAGTCATGCCAGCCACATGACCATGGAAATGTCTTCGGACAGCGCTGGCTCTTCGGCTTTGAAACGGAGATGAGCACTGCAACCCTAGAGTCAGACTCGACTGGCTTTCGAGCAAGGGAACCTTTACTTTTATGGCCACAACAGCTAATTAACTCCAGCCGCGAAAGCCTTCAACAACAAACCTAAAACTGTCATCGTGGCCGTGATTGGACAGAAAAGCAGGATGTAAATTTTGTAAATAATATGAAATAAAATAAAAACTTTTAGTGGGATAACCCAATTATATCTCCGTTTTTTTTTGTTTTGATCCCTTCTACTGCAAAGGGAGCATAGTGAGTTTCCCATGGTTTCCTGCTCCAGTCCCCAGAAGCAACATGCCTGCTGGCCAACCAGGACTTTCTCAGTGTTTTTCTTAAATTGGCAATTGAATATTGTTACAACAATCTGTATATCAGGTTCTTGGAATGTCCATGCTCTTTTTTAAAAAAAGTAAATCTCTAGCCATGTTCATGGCAGGGATGTGCCTTTCCTCTTATATCTCCACAACAAAAAGGGCTAGAGTTGCTTTTTAAAAACAGAGCAAGCTGGAAGTTCAGAGTACTGTTACACAGAGTGTTATCATAAGAACACAAGAAAAGCCCTGCTGGAGGAGACCAGTGGTCCACTTAGTCCACCATTCTGTCTCACGTAGTGGCCAACCACTTCCCCTTGATGTCACTGAATGCTCTCAAATATCCTAGCTGTGGTGCTTCCTCCTGTAAGAGAAAACCCATAAAGAAAACATAAGAAGACAAAAATGCCAAAATAAAAAAAAAATGCCATTCTCTTTCAGCCCATAGGTCTAGACCAGTGGTGGCGAACCTATGGCACGGGTGCCAGAGGTGGCACTCAGAGCCCTCTCTGTGGGCACGCGTGCCATCGCCCCAGCCAGGCCCAGGCCATCATTAAAGTGTCGAATTCTCTGCCAAATAATTTTAAGTAAATGAAAGCATTTGGGATTGCTTTCCTTACTTTGTTTGGATCATCTTAAGTGAATGTATGAGTTGTTTTTTCTAAAGTAAAACCTCAGTATTCAGGTTAAATTGCCATGTTGGCACTTTGCGATAAATAAGTGGGTTTTGGGTTGCAGTTTGGGCACTCGGTCTCTAAAAGGTTCGCCATCACTGGTCTAGACCCTATGGTGGGTCACAGGCTTCTGTAGAGCTGTCCTTTTTAAAGTTTTGCTGCCTTTTGGAAGGACCTGCTGTCATTCTTACATGTTCCCATTTTCAGTTACGTGACTCTGTTCTTATGATTTTTATAGATGTGTTTTTTAATGCTCTAGGAAAGCCACAGCAATCTGTGCCGTTCAACATCACATGCCTGCATAGTTATTTTAAAAAAAAAAAGATTATTCTAGCATCTATTGCTAGAATATGGGCAGGTTTTCAACACTTCTGTGTTCCAGGTACCCCAAACAACCTAGACTGGTACCGAGCCAGCTGGATCCTGGGATAAATCCACCCACCACATGGCTCTCTCCATGTTCAACGTGAGTTGAAAGGCACCACCAAAAGATCTCTGCAATTGGTCCTGCCTCTTTTTATGTTAATTTTGTCCATTTATTTAAACAGTTCTGTCCCACCTTTCTCCAGAGATTCAAGGCGAGACACCTAAAACTGCCTTGGTGCCCTGATTGGACAGAAAAGCGGGATGTAAATGTTGTAAATCATATGAAATGAAATAAAATTTTTTAGTAGGATAAGCCAATTATATCTCCATTTTTTTGGTTTTGATCCCTTCTACTGCAAAGTGAGCATAGTGAGTTTCCCATAGTTTCCTGCTCCAATCCCCAGAAGCAACACGTCTGCTGGCCAACCAGGACTTTCTCAGTGTTTTTCGGCAATTTAATATTGTTACAACAATCTGTATATCAGGTTCTTGAAATGTCCACGCTCTTTTTTTTTTTTTTAAGTAAATCTCTAGCCATGTTCATGGCAGGGATGTGCCTTTCCTCTTATATCTCCACAACAAAAAGGGCTAGAGTTGCTTTTTAAAAACAGAGCAAGCTGGAAGTTCAGAGTACTGTTACACAGAGTGTTATCATAAGAACACAAGAAAAGCCCTGCTGGAGGAGACCAGTGGTCCACTTAGTCCACCATTCTGTCTCAGTCTCACATAGTGGCCAGCCACTTCCCCTTTAGGTCACTGAATGCTCTCGAATATCCTAGCTGTGGTGCTTCCTCCTGTAAGAGAAAAACCATAAAGAAAACAGAAGAAGACAAAAATGCCAAAATAAAAAAAATATATGCCAGTCTCTTTCAGCCTATAGGTCTAGACCCTATGGTGGGTCACAGGCTCCTGTAGTGCTGTCCTTTTTAAAGTTTTGCTGCCTTTCGGAAGGACCTGTTGTGTAGAAAGAGGAAGGCTCCTATGCCTCCCGCCTGTCATAAGAAGAGCCCTGCTGGATCAGACCAGTAGTCCCCCTAGTCCGGTATTCTGTGTCACACATCAGCCAACCAGTTCCTCTGAAGGGCCAAACTAGGGTTGCCAGGTCTGGGTTGGAAAATAACCCCCCAGTTTTCAAACATGAATGCATTTTAGGAAGAATTAAAAACCCAAAATTTGAAATGGCTAATTTGTTTTTTTTTTTAATTGTGAGAACAAGTAATACCATCTCTGATTTTCTCTCTCAAACAGAAAAATGCAAATCACAAAGTGTTTTGAAAAATCCTGTTAACCGTGATGTTGAAATTTAAGTCTCTTTAATGTTTCCATTTCAGGCACATCAGAATCTCATTTTGCGTGCCTTTTCTTTAGCCAATTTTGCCACCAATTCCTTCAGGTCAAGCGCTGATGCTTCAGCATGTTCAATTGAAATAGTTGGCAAACCAAGTAGTCTCTTTTGCAGCATTGTTGAGCGTATGTGTGTTTTTATAAGTTTGAGTTTTGAGAAGCTGCGTTCACCACTTGCCACTGACACTGGAAGTGTGAGAAGGATCCTTAGAGCAACAGAAACATTATTTCTGTTTCAAAAAGGGGGGGGGGGTGCCAGAAGGTAGCCTCGCCCAGTGTGCAAAAAAACCTGGCACTGGCCCTGTACCCAAACTTTGTTGGTCTTAAAGGTGCCACTGGACTCAAACTTTGTTCTAGTGCTTCAGACCAACACAGCTACCCACCTGAATCCCTACCTTACTTCACAGGGAGGGGAGGGGAGGGGAGGGGAGATTGTAAACCACTCTCCTTCGGGTAATGAAGGGTAGGTTATAAATCCAATCTCTTCTCTTCTTCTTTTGAAGGCATAGACCAAGATGGGTAGCCATGTTAGTCTGTCTGTACCAGTAGGAGCTGCGGTGGCTCAAGTGGTTAAGACGCTGAACTGCAGGCTGTGGAAGGTCAGCAGTTCGAGACCCGAGTGTGCCGCATGACGGAGTGAGCTCCCGTCTCTGGCCCCAGCTCCTGCCAACCTAGCAATTCGAAAGCAAGAAATTGCAATTAGAGAAAAAGGTACCACTTCGGTGGGAAGGTAACAGCGTCCCGTGCGCCTTGGTGTTTAGTCATGCCGGCCACATGACCACGGAAACGTCTTCGGACAGCGCTGGCTCTTCGGCTTTGAAACAGAGATGAGCACCGCAACCCTAGAGTCGGACTCGACTGGCTTTCGAGCAAGGGAACCTTTACCTAGCAGTAGAAAAGAGCAAGAGTCCAGTAGCACCTTAAACACTAACAAAATTGGTGGCAGGGGAGGAATCACTGCTCACATCTTCAGACTGGACACTTGCTCTTTTCTGCTGCTACAGACATACTAACATGGCTATCCACCTTGATCT
>NW_015175040.1:24211-24650 GCF_001447785.1 Gekko japonicus | reverse complement strand
ATTTCTGTTGGGTTAATTGCAACTTGTGTTGTTTTAATTGGTATGGTATTTATTAATTGTTTTAACTTGGTTGTTTATGCTATTTTAATGTTGTTAGCCGCCTTGAGCCAGATACCTGGAAAGGCGGGATATAAATATAAATAAATAATAAATAAGTAAATAAATAAGTAAATACTCTCTTATCAGTGCCACACAGGGACATGCAAAGGAGCCAGAGATCCCCTCAACCCCACCCCCCCAAAAAGATTGCCAGGATTCTCTGCTTCTTCTACATCTGCAATTCTGGCTACTTTTTTGTTCAGATCCTGGAAGGTGCTTTGCTATCCAGTTGTGGGAGGGGCATTGACACCCTCACCCCAAATGTGAAGGCAGTTCGTCTCCTTTGCACTACCGCCCTCCCCCCCCCCCCACCCCAGGCGCTGTGTGTTTTTTCGCTGCT
>NW_015175040.1:5288-24009 GCF_001447785.1 Gekko japonicus | reverse complement strand
AAAAGAGGGAGAGAGTGCGGCTTAGGTGAGTGTGGGCGGGGGGGGGACAAAGGGGCATGTGGGGGTGCGAAATGGGGAGCGAGCCCTCTCCTGCCCCGCTTTGATCCTCTTGCCCCATCAAACGGGGGCGGGGGAAGAGATCTTTGCAAATGTCTGCCCCCCATTTCGCAGCCTCCTAAGAAGCAGAAAGTCCCAGGTTCAAATCCCTGCCATCCTTGGGACCGATCCTTGGCCCGATCTTCGGGGCAGCAGAATGAGGCGGTAGAGTCTGGAGCGGGTGGCGGCGTCTAAGATCGTGCAGGGGAGGAGGGAGTTTAATGCATGCTCCCTCCCCCATACGAAAAGTCCTTGCAAATAAACAGTAGGCGAGAGGGCGCAGCTTGGCCCCTCCCATGCAGGGCTGGTTTTCCCGCGAAGAAATTATTGTCAGGGGTTAGGGTTGCCAACCCTGGGCTGGAAAATTCCTGGAGATCTGGGGGTGGAGTTTGGGGAGGAGAAGGACCTCAGTGGGGTATAATGCCATAGCATCATCCACCCTCCACAAGAGCCATTTTCTTCAGGGGAAGTGATCACTGTAGTCTGGAGGTCAATTGTAATTTTGGGGGACCTCCAGGCCCCACCTGGAGGTTGGCACCCCAAGGGAGATGAAACACCCGTCTATTCCTCCACCTCAGTGCTCTACCACCACCACCCCCTATAGATGGTGGCTCTACCCCCTGTTCTGCAATTGTAACAGCAGAGTCTATTGGTTGGGAAAGAACTGGTGTGTGATTGGCCAGATGGGTAGCCCTGCACCTAATAACTTGGAAACCCCATTTGGGGAGGGGAAAGAGGAGGGTAGAACTTGGGGAATGGCAGTTGGGGGACAAGCATTTAAGAGTGGCCGTTGGGGGACTGGCGGTTGAGAAATGGCAGTTGGGGTGGTGAAGAGAATGGAAAGGGTGAATTCCAAGGGGATTCGACAGAGGAAAGACTTTTCATGTTAAGAGATTGCTCAGAACAGCTAGACTGGAGTCCAATAGCGCTTTGGGACCAATAACATTTTTTGGGGACGTAAACTTTTGAGTCTCAAAGCTCCCTTTGCCAGATTTGACTCTTGAAAGACACAACTGGATCTTCAAAAAGCAGAAGTAAATTTTTTTATATAAAAGGCAAATCCATAATTCACAGTGCATTTAAAAAAGCAACAGAGAGACAAACAGACGTAAAAATAGCAATGAGGTAAAAAATAGAAAGCTACAAATACTTTGCTGTTGATGACTGTCAGATGTTTCTGAAAGCTGAGCTCAAAGATTATATACAAAGAGTTTTGTATTCTCAGATCACAGAACCTCATTTTAAGAACATAAGAACGTAAGAGAAGCCATGTGTCAGCAAGCTGCCATTCTGTTTTCTGTGACCTCTGTGTACATATCAGTGGCCTGAAATATCCCCATCAGGAGGCCCACCAGAACTCCAGAAGTCCTCCCACTGTTGCCCCCCAAGCAACAAGAATACAGAGCATCGCTGCCCCAGACAGAGTGTTCCATCCATACCTTGTGGCTAAAAGCCACTCATGGACCTCTGCTCCAGATGTTTATCCAATCCCCTCTTGAAGCTGTCTATGCTTGTAGCCGCCACCACTTTTTGCAGCAGTGAATTCCACGTGTTCATTTCTCTTTGGGAGAAGGAGTTCCTTTTATCTGTTCTAAACCTACTGCTCCTTAATTTCACTGAGTGCCCACGAGTTCTTGTATTGTGAGAAAGGGAAGAGCTTGGAGGAGTTCAGCTGTGATTTCATTTTATATGGAAGAGGGCAAAATTTGGAAAATCCTGAACTAGGAGCTTTAGGTTTGCAACTAAAAGTATTGGGCCGTGAAAGGAAATTCTTCATTTTATGTATCTGCAACCAGGTATCTGATAAAATGAGGAAGGGGTTGGATCCAGAGTAAATTTTCTGCTAATGGAAGGGGGGAAGGGGTAATTTCCACCAATTTCTCCTTCCCACTTCAGACTCCTGATTTATGTTTCATGCTGCCCTCAGGGGTCTCCTGTCCCCCAGGATCTGCATTTTGGGGAGATCAGTGAGCTACAGTAGAAGGGGGAAGGCAGCAATGTTGTATTCCATGGACAGAAGCAGTTTACGTGGGCAGAAAATTAAGTTTGGATCCAACCCACAGTTTTTGGAGGCCTGGCTTCAACACGAAATGACTCGATCAAGTTTATGGTGGCAACTGAAGACCACTATGGCCTTGGCCACACGGGCAGGAAAATGCGGGGGGGGGGAGGCGTGGCTGTTTGCCCCGGAGCAAACTAACGCGCGACTGCATGATCAGGCGTCGGGTCGAGGTCCTGTCGAGCTCCCGTGGTTAGGGGGGAGGTGCCGATCACACGACGCGGCAAAGAAGCGGAGCGGCGCGGCAAACGGGGTTGTGTTTTTTTAAAAAACTGAAATGTGTGCATGCTCCGTTGGGTGCTTGTGCGCATCCGTGGAGACTTGGGGGAAAAAACACCTTTTTGCGATGGGACATGGGTGGGCGCCAGAACTACCACCGGAAACGCGATCAGACGCCCGCCCTTGCCCCGCGGTTTCCGGAAACGAGTACCTCCGAGGTACTAGTTTTTTACCCCGCATCTTCGGCGGGAAGCCTCGGGTGCGCCACGGGAGCTCTACACTTCCCAGATGTGGCGGTGAGATCGCGCCCGGAAAATCTGCCTATCTTCCGTCTCTCTAGCGTGCCTAGTGCTCCGTGTGACCGGGGCCTATATAAAGCAAAACAATATTTTCTATAGCTAAAGTTCATTGTTGCTCTGACCTGGATGGCCCAGGCTAGTCACTCTTGTCAGATCTCGGAAACTAAACAGAGTCAGCCCTGGTCAGTACAGTGATAATGTGAGACCACCAAGGAAGTCCAAGGTTTCTAGCTACACAGAGGCAAGCAATGGCAAACCACCTCGGAACCTCTTTGGTGTAGTGGTTAAGTGCACGGACTCTAATCTGGGAGAACCGGGTTTGATTCCCCACTCCTCCACTTGCACCTGGCTGGATGACCTTGGGTCAGTCACAAGCTCTGGCACAGCTGTCCTTGAAAAAGAGCCAGTTTCTGTCAAGAGCTCTCTCAGCCCCACCCACCTCACAGGGTGTCTGTTGTGGGGAGGGGAAGGGAAAGGAGTTTGTAAGCCGCTCTGAGACACCTTTGGGTAGTGAAGGGCGGGGTATAAATCCAATCTCTTCTTCTTCTTCTCCTTCTTCTTCCTTGTCTCCTCCTCCTTCTCCTTCTTCCTTGTCTCCTCCTCCTCCTCCTCCCTTTTCCTTGTCTTCTCCTTCTCCTCCTCCTTCTTCCTTGTCTCCTCCTCTTCCTCCTCCTCCTCCTCCTCCTCCTCCTTCCTTGTTTGGTGTAGTGGTTAAGTGCGTGGACTCTAATCTGGGAGAACCAGGTTTGATTCCCCACTCCTCCGCTTGCACCTGGCTGGATGACCATGGGCAAGCCATAGTTCTGCCAGAGCTGTTCTTGAAAAGAGCAGTTCCTGTCAGAGCTCTCTCAGCCCCACCTACCTCACAGGGTGTCTGTTGTGGGGAGGGAAGGGGAAGGGAAAGGAGATTATAAGCTGCTCTGAGATTCTGAGTGAAGGGCGGGGTATAAATCCAATCTCTCCCTCTTCTCTTTTGCCTTGAAAACCATGTAAAGTGACCACAAGTCAGCTGGGACTTGAGAGCAAAAAAAAGGAAAAATTGTTCAGTTTTAAAAAGGAGTTTTTCAAAATAATGATTTACAACGTATGTATCATTTCCGTCTTTTTAGCATATGTCTAGAATGTCTAAATACAGATTGGAGCCACCAAATTAGTGGATAACCATTTACTTGTGTCCTCTTTTCCTTTTCTTGTTTGTGTTCTGTCCAGGTGGAACCTCAGGCAGACCTGTTCTGATCGTTGCGACTTATTCTAAATTTCCTGCGGAGTGATAGCATTTATATGAGGATGAAGGTGGAAGAGCAAACTCCCATAAGCCCCACATTAGTAGACAGAGCAGAGGGGACAGGAAAAGCCCCTCTTAACTTCCAGGCTGGGAGCGTTCAAGAATTCCTCCAAAGGAGACCACAGGAAGTTAAACAGGAGCCAGGAGAGGGTTCCTTTCAGCAGTGGGAGACCCAGTGGCAGGAGTTCCTGAAGATGGTGGAACCTCCTCCTAGAGGCTGGGGGACCCCGGAGATGCCAGAGGGCCCCAGAACATGGGAGGACGCCAAGGCCTTCCTGGCCTCCTATGAACAAGTGGCCGAAGCCTGCCGTTGGCCCAAGGAAGAGTGGGTGGCCCGACTCTTGCCGGCCCTGAGTGGAGAAACAAAGCAGGTGTTCAGCAGCTTGGATCTCAGAGACAGGAGTGACTATGGGAAAGTGAAGGCGGCCATCTTGCGAGGGGATGCCCTGAGGCGTGAGAGGCAGCGCCAGCACTTCCGGCATTTCTGCTACCAGGAGGCCGAGGGGCCGAGAGGGGCACATAGCCGGCTCCAGGAACTTTGTCACGGGTGGCTGAAAGTGGAGAGACACACCAAGGAGCAGATCCTGGAGCTGCTGATCCTGGAGCAGTTCCTGGCCATCCTGCCCCCGGAGCTCCAGAGCTGGGTGAGGGAATGTGGCCCCGAGAGCTGCTCTCAGGCAGTGGCCTTGGCAGAAGGCTTCCTGTTGAAGCAACGAGAGGCCCAAAGGTGTGAAGAGCAGGTGAGAATGCCCCCTTTTGTGGTTCCTACCTGCCACGTGGCCTGTGGTGGGGCAGGGCTTGAGATCTCCGTCTCTTCTGTGGCAGGGAAGGCAAGTGGTAGGCTGAGCCAAGCTCCTTGCTTGCCTCACCTTGACTGACCTTGCCTCTCCTTAATTGGGAGAGGCTGTGGCTCACTGGAGGAGCGTTTGCTTGGCATGCAGAAGGTCCCAGGTTCAAACCCCGGTATCTCCAATTAAAAGGACTAGGCTGGAGGTGATGTGAAAGACCTTCGCTTGAGACCCTGGAGAGCTGCTGCCAGCCTGAGTAGATAATACTGACCTTGATGGACCAAGGGACAGATTCAGTAGAAGGCAGTTTCATGTGGTCATGTGACTACTATGGTTAATCCTGTCCACTTCACTATGTCCTGTCACATGAAGGGTGGGGAAGGAAAGGTTCTCTGAAGAGATTCTCTCCATCCTTAATGGGGCTGCTAAGCATGATAAGAAGTAGAGACATCACCCTGCCAACAAAAGTCCGCATGGTCAAAGCAATGGTATTCCCAGTAGTCCTGTATGGCTGTGAGAGTTGGACTATAAGGAAGGCTGAGCGCCAAAGAATAGATTTCTTTTGAACTATGGTGCTGGAGGAGACTCTTGAGAGTCCCTTGGACTGCAAGAAGAACAAATCAGTCAATCCTCAAAGAAATCAACCCTGACTGTTCCCTGGAAGGCCAGATAATGAAACTGAAGCTCAAATACTTTGGCCACCAAATGAGAAGGGAGCACTCACTGGAGAAGACCCTGATGCTGGGAAAGATTGAAGGTCAAAGAAGACGGGGACGGCAAAGGATGAGATGGTTAGACAGTGTCATCGATGCAAAGAACATGAAGTTGAGCAAACTTCAGAGGACGGCGGAAGACCGGAAGGCCTGGCGTGATCTGGTCCATGGGGTCCCGAAAAGTTGGACTCGACTGTGCGACTGAACAACAACAAAAGCATGGGGAAGGGAACAGAATGGGGCCCTCTGCTCTCCCATGCCTGTTGTTATGCTCTAAAATACGCCTCTCTGCTTTTGCAGGTGGCATTTGAAGAGGCAGACGTGAGTTTCTTCGAGGCAGGCCATCCTCTGTTGGAGAGCGAGCGAAGGCGGTGGGGCTTGGACGCTAAAGAGGAGGAGACTGAAGAGGATGCCAGCCTGTGGGGTACAGAATGGGGCCTTTGGGGGTCTTGAGTTCTTGGATGCCCCAGAGCTCCTTCCGGGGGTGACTTCCGGCACTGAGTCTATCTCTTTGGAAAGTTCAGGGGCCGCCCTGTCCTTCGACCCTGCAGGATCTTTGATGCCTGGAGAGCCAAGCTACATAGTACATTATTGGAAAAAGTTTGAGTCCAGTGGCACCCTTAAGACCAACAAAGTTAAATTCTGGGTATGAACTTTGTTGGTCTTAAAGATGCCACTAGACTCAAACATCTTTCTGTTGCTTCAGACCAATATGCCCACCCACCTGAATCTAGTTACATTTTTGGATGTCAGGTCCTGGACCAAACTCCCTGTCCCCACAGTCACACAGCATTTGCAGGGAAAGGCATTATTCAAGTCTCCAGGAATCCAGTAAGGCTTCGGATAACAGTACGGCAAGTGTGGGGGGGGAGCCCCTCATCCACCATCATCCTGAGGCCAATCAGGCTCCTGGGGTCTTTAATAATGACTTCCAGGGAAAGCAGGTTGGGTCTAGAAACCTGGACCCAGCTCACCCAAAAATATAACATGTAGTTTGGCTGTGAGGGAAATGGGATGTGAGTAGGGTTGACAGACCCCCCCCTCCTGTGGAGGCGGGGGTCCTCTGCTGCCAGGCCCTACCTCTCCCCCACTAATCACCCGGCTGGCCGGGGGAAACGTACCCTGAAGAAGAGGAAGATGCAACAATGTAACCTAGAAGTGACATCATCACATCCAGGTTGTTAGAGCCACTCTGTGGTATTTGGGCAAAAACTCTATGGTAGAAGCCAAATTTACCATAGAGTTTTTGCCCAAATACCAGACTGTGGCCCTGATATCCCGGACATTATGACATCACTTCTGGGTCATGTGGGCAGTGATGTAAACATGTTGCTTCATGTCAGATGGGCCTCCCTGCTACTGCCAGGAAGTCCCCCCCCCATTCCCCACCGGTTGTCAGGAGGGACCTGGCAACTCTAGATGTGAGGTACTGTGTACCTCAGGAGTGGGCCTAAGGTAGATTGGGTCTCGAACTGCTTAACTACCGACCTTCCACAGCCTGCAGTTCAGCGTCTTAACCACTTGAGCAACCGCAGCTCCCCAATATCTCATAGAGAATGGTAAATGAGAGGTTAACCATTCATCTTTCAGCTTTGGCATTCCTCGCCTGCAGCTGTTTCATCTGTATTTCCTAAATGAAGGAGGAAGAGTATCCCTTAGCAGAATATTTGACTGCATTCTGTGACATCACAGCAGCTCAGCCAAAGGCTAGGGCTGACCTGGCGAGACAGGATTGGGTTGCCAGGATGCAAGCTTCTCTAGTAGTCATCTCTGGTGAGAGCCAGTTTGGTGTAGTGGTTAAGTGCATGGACTCTAATCTGGGAGAACCGGGTTTGATTCCCCACTCCTCCACTTGCACCCGCTGGATGACCTTGGGCAAGCCGTATTTCTAATAAGAGCTGTCCTTGAAAAAGAGCAGTTTCTGTCAGAGCTCTCTCAGCCCCACCTACCTCACAGGGTGTCTGTTGTGGGGAGGGGAAGGGAAAGGAGTTTGTAAGCCGCTCTGAGACTCTCTTGGGTACTGAAGGGCGGGGTATAGATCCAATCTCTTCTTCTTCTTCTGGTGAAGAGCAAAATGGTCATCCCTCCCTGTATGCTGACTGGGGCGTTGTCCTTTGACCTTGAATTCATTTCAGACATGTTTTCTGCTTGCTGCGATTCCCTCTTTCTCTCTACCACAGAAGGCAGGACCATGACAGAGATTAAGATGGAGAATATCCGCCAAGATGGCCTTCCACTGGAAAAAAGCCTAGAGCCTTTCTCAAGAGGATTACAAGAAAATGTTTCCTTCCTGGCACAGGTGGCTCAGAGTGAGTATGCGTCGCTGATATGTTGGGAAAACTGACAAGGCATGGCTAGGGAGGCTCTCTATGTTGTATAGAAGTGGTGGGAAAAACATTGCTCCTTCTTGTGAATAAAATAGATCACCAATGCCAGGGCCAGATCTTATGCCCCAAGGAAAAGAATACACTGCTGAGGATTTCACCCTGTTGATGATCTCCACTAGGATGCCCCCTGATGCAGAACCTGTAAGAAATCACCTTGGAATGCAAACTGAGCAGCTTCCTGACAAATGTTCCCATCCCAGTCAGACAGCAAACAGCGTTTAGGTCCTGTTTTCTCCAATATTACAATAGGATTCAAAGGTATTTCCCACCCCCACAGATGCTTACGTTCTGCAATAGAAAATAAAATAGGTCGCACCTTCCCCATAAGAGTATGAGACATCTAATAAGCAATGTACTAGGACTCAGATTACCGACATCTGAATGCACATAACTTTTTAGACACGACAGAGTTCAGATACAATGTAATACCAAATTTCTGCGCCAGTAGAAAACAAGGCAGTGACAACTGGCTAATGCATGCAGCAAACTGATAATACATCCTATACAGTAGTTTGTTTGTTTTTTACTTCAATTTCTATCCCACCCACCCCTGCAAGCGGGCTCAGAGCGGGTTACAAAGTCAGATAAAAATTGTCACTGGCATGACAATAAGTAGAAGTTTAACAATAAAATTAACATTATAACCAACTATGCAGCAAACCAGGGCAAGTTTGCCTTGATAGTAGAGCTCAAATGTAACCGTTTCAGAGTGGCGCCGCTGGATAATTCGCTAGATTAAAAATCAGTGCTGCCAGTAAGGGAGGCCAAGATGGATTTGGATGTCTGTTGCCTCAGCTGAAAGCTCGGCGGAACAGCTCCGTGGAAATGTAACAAATCCCATAGGGCCCTTATCCCATAGGGCCCTTATAGGTTGTTCCATCAGGCAGAGGCCAAGGCCGAAAAAGCCCTGGCCCTGGTTAAGGCCAATTGGACGTCTCTCAGGAGGAGGTAACATCCCAGTAAGCCTCTATTAAAGAGGCAAAACAGTTTTTCTCCAGGTCGTTTGCAACCTTAGAGGCAGAACCGTTCACTAATGATGTTTCTTCTGGGGAGAGGCCTTGGCTCAGTGGCAAAGCATCTGCTCGGTATGCAGAATGTTCCAGTTTCCCCGGGGGCTGTGGCTCAGTGGTAGAGCAGGAAGGTCCCAGGTTCAATCCCCGGCATCTCCAGTGGAAAGGATGAGGCAATAAAACAGGGGTGTCAAACATTAAGGCCCGGGGGCAGCTAGTACAAGGGAGGGAACAGGAGTCTGCTTGGGGGGGAGTGAGTGGGTGGAGCCACTCTTATTGTGGCATGGCAGAACAACCTGGTCTGCAGCAGCAGTCAAGCACCATGGGAGCATCTGCCCAGTGCTGCACCACTGGCTCTCCAGTCTGCATATATGGGTTTTCCTTTGCAATGGAGCCTTGCAGTGAGGATACACGAATTCGGAGCTTACCAGCTGCTGTCCTTTATACAGTTTATATCTCTGGTACTTGGCATTACGTTTACGGGACACATGGCCTGGCCCAACAAAGTGAAATTTATGTCAGATCCAGCCCTTGTTACAAATGAGTTTCTTTAACACCTCTGCGATAAAAGGTAGGTTCATATGTGGAGGGGGGTCATGGCTTAGCAGTAGAACATTTTGCTTGGCATGCAGAAGGTCCAAGATGGATTTGGATGTCTGTTGCCTCCGCTGAAAGCTCAGCGGAACAGCTCCGTTTAACAGGCCCTGTGGAAATGTAACAAATCCCACAGGGCCCTTATCTTAAGTGGCAGGTTGTTCCATCAGGCAGAGGCCAAGGCCGAAAAAGCCCTGGCCCTGGTTAAGGCCAATTGGACATCTCTCAGGAGGAGGTAACATCCCATTAAGCCTCTCTTAAAGAGGCAAAACAGTTTTTCTCCAGGTCGTTTGCAACCTTAGAGGCAGAACCGTTCACTAATGATGTTTCTTCTGGGGAGAGGCCTTGGCTCAGTGGCGAAGCATCTGCTCGGTATGCAGAATGTTCCAGTTTCCCCGGGGGCTGTGGCTCAGTGGTAGAGCAGGAAGGTCCCAGGTTCAATCCCCGGCATCTCCAGTGGAAAGGATGAGGCAATAAAACAGGGGTGTCAAACATTAAGGCCCGGGGGCAGCTAGTACAAGGGAGGGAACAGGAGTCTGCTTGGGGGGGAGTGAGTGGGTGGAGCCACTCTTATTGTGGCATGGCAGAACCACCTCGTCTGCAGCAGCAGTCAAGCACCATGGGAGCATCTGCCCAGTGCTGCACCACTGGCTCTCCAGTCTGCATATATGGGTTTTCCTTTGCAATGGAGGCTTGCAGTGAGGATACACGAATTCGGAGCTTACCAGCTGCTGTCCTTTATACAGTTTATATCTCTGGTACTTGGCATTACGTTTACGGCACACATGGCCTGGCCCAACAAAGTGGAATGTATGTCAGATCCAGCCCTTGTTAGAAATGAGTTTGACACCTCTGCGGTAAAAGGTAGGTTCAGATATGGAGGGGGTCATGGCTTAGCGGTAGAACATTTTGCTTGGCATGCAGAAGGTCCCAGGTTCAAACCCAGGCATCTCCAGTTAACAGGATCAGCTAGTAGGTGATGTGAAAGATCTCTGCCTGAGACCCTGGAGAGCCGCTGCCAGACTGAGTAGAGTACTGACCTTGGACTGAAGTAGAGGGCAGCTGCTTGCATCCATGTGATGCTCCCAGCTAACTAGTGTTTCATCCCTTGGTGTTCTGTTTGTATCCCAGCAGGAAATGTGTGGGATATTGAGACTGAGGTGGAATCGAGTGTGGAGTTGACAGAAAAAATTCAGCATCCAGGGACGGAAGAAGGGAACGTTGGCGATCGAACTGGATCAATGAGGCAGCCAAGAGGAAAGGCAGAAACAAAGGAGAAGCAGAGCAATAAAGCTATAGTGTGCCAGGGTGGGATCTTCCGTGAATTCCCAAGCCAGCAAAAAGAACAGAAAGGAAAAAGCAGGAACAAGTGCCCTGTGTGCCGGAACAACTTCACTTGCAAATGGAGCCTGAAGGCACATCAAAGAGTCCACACAGGAGAGAAACCCTATAAATGCTTGGAGTGTGGAAAGAGCTTCATTGTGAGCTCAAACCTTATTTCACATCAAAGAATCCACACTGGGGAGAAACCCTACACCTGCTTGGAATGTGGAATGAGCTTCAGTGCCAGCAGGAGCCTTAGTTCCCATCAAAGAATTCACACAGGAGAGAAACCATTTAAGTGTGCAGAGTGCGGAAAGAGCTTCACGGACAGCAGCAGCCTTACTAAACATCAGAGAATTCACACAGGAGAGAAACCCTTTAAATGCTTGGAGTGTGGAAAGGGCTTCAGTGTGAGCTCAAACCTTATTTCACACCAAAGAATCCACACAGGGGAAAAACCATACAAATGCTCTGAGTGTGGGAAGAGCTTCAGTCAGCTCTCGAACCTTACTTCACACCAAAGAATACACACTGGGGAGAAACCATATAAATGTCTGGAGTGTGGAAGGAGCTTTAGGTGGAGTTCAGATCGTACTTCGCATCAAAGAATCCACACACGTGAGAAATCACATAAATGAATCTTTCCCCCACACCTACTGAAACATAACAATCACAACTCCCACATTAATATTAGCCAACAGAAAACACTGACAGCAGAGGAGCCATACAAATGCTCACACTGTAGAGACTCCTGTAATAAGTCTAGTCTTGGTGTCTTTCCTAAAAGCCATGGAAATGTTTTTTGGAGAGCCTAGAGATGAAGCAGAACAGACATTCCCGAGGATTAGAACAAGCAGTTGTTTGACTGGAAAAGATTCTGGATTTCATTACTGTCAGCAGAGACTATGGTTTGCTTTTTTCATATCCACATTTTGTTTGGGAATAAATCTCTTGCTAATGACACACAAAAATAATCAGTTTGCTTTTCTTTCATATTTTTATGTGTTGTTCTTTGTCACACCACATCATTTTTAGCAGTGAAATTCAAATAACACTTTCCTGGGAGTAAGCCCCATTTAAAAGACCTGAGTAGCATTCTTAGTAGAAGATTGCTCTATAAGAGAACAGGCTTTTTTTTATGCCAAAGGGAAGCCAGTCAGTTCTCTTTTTTGCAAATCCATCTGCTCAGATGTTGAATTTTTTAAACAATAAAATCAGAAAAGTTTTCTGAAAGGTTCTTTCAGATATTAAACAGGGCTGGGGCTCTCTCTTAAAGCTTCATAACTTAAAGTTATATTGCAAACCAAAGAGTGGTGCAGTCTAACATGGTCAGTGGGTTCCTTGAAGTACTGTACTTGAAAGCATAGGGGGAACATAGGAAGAGAATTGATAAAGAGAAATTTTTCTCCCTCTCCCAAAATACTAGAACTTGAGGGCATTTAATGAAGCTGATGGGCAGCAGATTCAGGATGGACAAAAGGAAATACTTCATTATACACAGAGCGTGATTAAAATGTTGAATTTGCTCCCAGAGTATGTAGTGATGGCAACAGGAATAAATAGCTTTAAAAGGGGATTAGATAGATTCTCAGAGGATAAGGCCCCGGTCACACGGGCCGGATATCGGGGGGGCGGCTAATTGCCTCAGCGCAGTTTGATCCACGATTACGCGATCAGATGCACCGGCGGCATACCACGGGTCCTTCCCTCGGTGCCCGCAGGTAAACGAGGGACCGGAGGGGAATGCCGTGCGCCGGCGCGATCACACCACAGGAGTCTGGAGGCAGCCGTGGCAAACGTTTACTAGTACCTTGGAGGTACTAGTTTTTTAACTCGCATTGTCGGCGGTAAGCCACGGGTGCGCTCCACTTCCCAGATGTTGGGGTGTGATCGCGCCAGGATAATCCGCCCACCATCCGTGCCTCTCCCGCGGCAACTTTGCCATGTGACCGGGGCCTAAGTTTATCAATGGCTACTAGCCATGGTGGCTGAGGGGAACCTTCTCTCTCTCTCTCTCTCTCTCTCTCTCTCTCTCTTTCTCTCTCTCTCTCTCTCTCTCTCTCTCTCTCTCTCTCTCTCTCTCTCTCTCTCTTTCATTCAAGCATTCAAGCCAGTGCTTCGAACAGGCACTGAGAATTTACGTTTAAGCAATTAATGGAGACCTACCCACATAATGATAGGGTTTATTTTTCTGTATTTCTACAATGGCAGCCAAAAGTCTAGTGACCCTATATGTAACCGTCTTCATTGCTCCTCCACATTCAGAGGCACTAAGTCTCTGGATCCCAGAGCCACGAGGCAACATCAGGAGAAGGCCTCACCATCTATGTCCTGTTGTTGGTTATCCAGAGGAACTCATTGGCCACTGTGTGAGATAGGATGCTGGACTAAATGAACTATTGATCTGATCCAGTAGGGCTCTTCTAATGTTCTTAACAGTTTCACTTTTCCAAATATGTTATTAGTGATGTGCATGAACAAGGAGATTAACATTTTTCCCAATTCTGTCTGTTCGTTCTTCAGGACTGGTAACTATTCATAATCAGATATTTCTGTATTTACATGTCTTGCACCCAAAAGGACTTGTGACTCTTGGAAGATTATACCCTGAGAATCTTATTGATCTTTGAGGGTGCTATTGGGCTAGAATCTTGCTCATCTTCTGCAGACCAAAACAGCTACCCACCTGAATTACAGCAAGATTATTAGATAGATTCTTGGAGGATAAGTCTATCAATGGCTACTAGCCATGGTGGCTGAGAAGAACCTCCACATTCAGAGGCACTAATCTTCTGAATCCCAGAGCCAGGAGGCAACATCAGGGGAAGGCCTCGACCTCTATGCTCTGTTGTTGGCTATCCAAAGGAACTGGTTGGCCATTGTATGAGACAGCATGCTAGACTAGATGGACCACGGGTCTGATCCAGCAGGGTTCTTCTTATGCTTTTATGTTCTTCAGATCAGCATTAGAGATGCCTGGATTTTCCATCAAAAATCTGCACAGATGTTTAAATGTGGTATTTAAGCAAAGCCTGACTGGTTTTACCATGTTTCTGTGGGTATCCATTTGGATGGGAATGGTAATTATCCTGTGTCAGAGCAGGGTTCAAGAATCCTATAGCTGCCACTTCCTAGATCACTGATGATGGCCATATACATGCTCCACCTATTAGTGAGAGCTAATTAGTAAGTCCCAAACTTCGCAGTGGAAAGCAATGGAGAAATCCACCCCTGAACTTGTAACAAGCCATACAGTTAGTCTATTGCACTACTAGTATGTTATACACCTATTACCCGGTGGGGGGCCCCTGCATAGTGCTCCCCTCCTTTTTCACGGTGGGTTCAGGGCCAACTTATCCTTAGGCATGGTAGGTTATCTGAAGTACAATCTTGGCCCCCCATGTTAGGGTTATTAGAAGGAAGCACGATCAGAACAGTGGATCAGGCAGAGAAACAACAGACAGGCTCTGTTACTGAAGACTAAACCCACTGAAATCAGTGGGCAGAGGCTGCAGGAACTCTGTATTGGACTGCCCTGTTTATTTCAGATTCCTGTTATCCTAGTCCTATTACATTGCTTATTAAATGTCTGATCCTAAGGATCACCGTAGGGTCTGAGGTCTTCCCAGATTTGGGAAAACAGGGAAAAAATCATTGCAAGCGATTTCCTCCTTTTGGTTGTGGGAGGCAGTCTTCAGTGCAGCAAACTCTAGAGCAAGGGAAGTAGAATCTGCAAGTGGACGGGGCCTGTGTGGGGAAGATTCACTTCCCCCCCTCCCCAGCGAGTTCCCTCTGAGAGAGAGAGAGATTAGTATAGGTATATATAGATATATACATGTGTGTGTACATACATACACATACAAACTTCTTTATCTATCATCTATCTATCTCCTCCATCTCCTCCGTTATGTCCCCGGAAGGGCATTGCGCTCCTTGGATAACAACACACTGATGATCCCTGGCCCTAAGGATATTTGGCTGTCCTTGACCAGAGCCAGGGCCTTTTCAGGCCTGGCCCCAACCTAGTAGAACTCTCTGGCAAACGCCATCAGGGCCCTGCAGGACCTTATGCAATTCTGCACAGCCTGCAAGGCAAAGATGTTGTGCCAGGCTTTTAGTTGGGGACGGTGACGGTTTTCATTTCGGCTGGCACCATTCTCAGTTTTCCATACTTGTTCTGACCTTTTCCCTGCTTCCCATGAAACAGCTGGCAGTCTGTAATAGTGGAATAATTAATTCTAAGGCTCACTACTTGCCATCTGTTTTTAATATAATTTAATATGTTTGATTGTTTCATTTGGCGACTGTTTTTAATACTATGTACATCACCCAGAGCCCTACGATAGTATGGATAGGGTGATTCATAGATAATAATACCTGTCTGTCTAACCAGATGTCCTCTTTCTAGAGGACATGACCTCTTTTTTTGCTGTCTGTCCTCTTTTGGGCTCTTTTCAAAAAAACTGATGAAAATGTCCTCTTTTTGGGTTGGGAGGCTGAGCTTCTTTTGCCCTATAGTCCCCCCCAGTGGAGGCAACCTTCAGCTATAATAATCGGGGCATTCAAAATGAGATTTGTCATAGTGATCAGCTGTTTGATGAAGAGTCAGTCAGGAAATATGTCCTCTTTTTTGCTTTTCAAAATATGGTAACCATCTCTCTCTCTCTCTCTCTCTCTCTCTCTCTCTCTCTCTCTCTCTCTCTCTCTCTCTCTCTCTCTCTCTCTCTCTCTCTCTCTCTCTCTCTCTCTCTCTCTCTCTCTCTCTCTCTCTCTGTAGATATAGTTGGGCCGCAACGTCTGAAGGGGGTTAAGCACACAGAGCTAAGCTGCCTAGAGAGGACAGCAGGCCGTGGGAGGAAGATCACAAAAATCCTCTCTCCTCGCTTAGGGAGAGGAGGGGATTGCTTGGCCGGCGAAGAGAGAGAAGGCGAGAGGCTGCGCTCGGAGAGGTGCGTGCAGTTGGCGGGGCATCTGCAAAGGGGGTGGGGGTGGGCAGAAGAGACCCTCCCCGCTTCCTTCCTCCATCGATCCCGGTCCGGGCAGGATCCTTCCCGGCCAGGCAGAGGAAGAGCTTCCCAAGAGCCTCGCCTTTCTCTCAGCACAGGCAGGCGGGTGGCTCCTCTTGGCAAGTTTATATCTCCTAGGCAGGGTTGCCAACTCCGGCGTGTGAGATTCCTGGAGATTTGGGGGTGGAGCCTTTGGGTGTAGCGCCTGCAGGGATTCATGCTGTAAGGCTCCGAAGCACTTGTTTCCTCCGGGGTAACGGCAGCCCGTGATTCTGGGAGCTCTCCAGGCCTCTCCTGGAGGTTGGCAAACCTCCTGGCAAGGGCATGCGGGGAAAGGCTAGGAAGAGGCCACTTCTGCTATGGGGGGAGGTGTTGATTTTCTCCCCAATGAAAACCCAGAGCAGCTAAAATAATTCCTCTCTGTTTTATCCTCGCACTGACAGGGGTCATTTCCTGCAGGAGCGCACAGGAGCAGAGCTCCAGCAGTAAAGAGCCCAGGGGGCGGGCACATGCAACAAGCCCCACCCCCTGCTCCCAGCCTTCCTATCCCCCCCCCCCCCCAATAGCTAGCAATCCAAAACAGTCCCGTGGAGCCTGAGCATTGGGTGTTGCCTTCTGACACCTTTCCAGTGATGTCAGGGGGTGTGGCATATGCAAATAAGATATGCTAATGAGTTATGCTACTGAGCTCCTGCACCTCTTTTTCTATAAAATGACCCCTGCTCCGCAACAATATGAAAAGGCCTTTTGCCCGAGACCCCTGGGGAGCTGCTGCCCTTCTCAGTAGACAGTGCTGGCTGTGATGGTCTGATTCAGTATAAATCAAGATGTGTCACCCTGTTAATCTGCCTGCAGCAGCAGAAAAGAGCAGCAGAAAACAGCAAGGGTTGTGTTATACCGAAGAGCAAGAGAAAAGAGCTGTGTTATACCGAATCAGTAGAAAACAGCAGGAGTCCAGCAGCACCTTAAAGACTAACAAAATCTGTGGCAGGGGATGAGCTTTCCTGAGTCACTGCTCACTTCTTCAGTGACTCACGAGAGCTCCTCCCCTGCCACAGACTGAAGAAGTGAGCAGTGACTCAGGAAAGCTCCTCCCCCGCCACAGATTTTGTTAGTCTTTAAGGTGCTGCTGGACTCCTGCTCTTTTCTACTGATTCGGGATAACACAGCTTCAGCCGTGTGCTCATATTTAAGTCTGTTCTTTGGAAATACATGTTTCCATCTCTCTTCCCCAGGCCAAAGTTAGGTACAACACAGCTTCAAGTGTGTGCTCGTACTTCTGTTTGTTCTTTGGAAATACATGTTTCCGTCTTTCTTCCCCAGGCCAGAGTCCAACACTCCTGTTTACATTCCTGCAGTTTTGTACTGTGTGGCTCCCTTCACCAGACAAGGAAATGGAGGGGCAGGACCCCACAGGCCCCACCTTAGTGGAAGGGTCAGGAAAAGCCCTTCAGGCCCTCCCAGTGAGGGAATTTCTGCACAGGCAACCAAGAGAACAGGTGAAGCAGGAACCGGGGGAGGGTTCCCTTCAGCACTGGGACGTTCAGTGGCAGGAGTTCCTCCGGACTGTGGAGACCCCTTCTCAGTCACATCGGGCAAGTTCACAGTTGCCACGGGAGGCCGCGCCATGGGATGACACCAAGGCCTTCCTGGCCTCCTTCGAACGAGTGGCCAAAGCCTGCCAGTGGCCCGAGGAAGAGTGGGTGGCCCGACTCCTGCCAGCCCTCAGCTGTGAAACCGAGCAGGCTTTCCTTAGCCTGGATGCTAGAGACAGGGAGGATTATGGGAAAGTGAAGGCGGCCATCTTGCGAGGAGACGCCCTGAGAAGGGAGAACCAGCGTCAACGCTTCCGCCGTTTCTGCTACCAGGAGGCTGAGGGGCCAAGAGGGGCCTACAGCCAGCTCCAGGAACTTTGTTGTCGGTGGCTGAGAGTGGAGAATCACAGCAAGGAGGAGATCCTGGAGCTCTTGGTCCTGGAGCAGCTGCTGAGCGTCCTGCCCCCGGAGATCCAGAGCCGGGTGAGGGAGAGCGGCCCTGAGAGCTGCTCCCAGGTGGTGGCCCTGGCTGAGGAGTTCCTCTTGAGGCAGAGAGAGGCCCAAAGACATGAAGAGCAGGTGAGAACATTCCCTTTATTCATGTCTATGTGCCACATGGTGGGTGGTGGGGCGGGTGTTCTATCAGGCCAATGGCCCACCTGGTCCAACACACTGCGTCACACAGTGGCCAAACCCCAGGTGCCATCAGGAGGTCCACTGGCAGGGCCAGAACTCCAGAAGCCCTCCCACTGTTGCCCCCCAAGAACCAAGAAGACAGGACATCCCTGCCCCAGACAGAGTGTTCCCCTCTGTACCTTGTGGCCAAGAGCCACTGATGGACCTCTGCTCCATTTGTTTATCTCTATCTTTTCTGTGACAGAGAAGGCAAACTGTAAGCTGGGCCAGGTTCCTTGCTTGCCTCTCCTTAATTGGCTGCAGTGGTTAATTCTGTCCACTATACCCAAGGGCTTTTGGTGCCCTAGGCCAGCCACTGGCCTGACTAACCCTGCCCAGCTTTGCTCGTCCCAGCCTGAGTGTTCACCAGGTCATGCAAAGGAGGGAGGTAGGAAGAGGAGCTGGCCGTTGCCATCCAGGTGGGCGCAGAACCCTGCAGCCTCAGCTATAGAAGAACATAAGAAGAGCCCTGCCGGATCAGACCAATAGTCCATCTAGTCCAGCATCCTGCCTCACACAGTGGCCAGCCAGTTCCTTTGGAGGGCCAACAACACGGCATAGAGGCTGAGGCCTTCCCCTGATGTTGCCTCCTGGCTCTGGGATTCAGAGGCTTAGTGCCTCTGAATTTGGAGGTTCCCCTCAGCCACCATGGCTAGTAGCCACTGATAGATCCTCCATGGATCTATCAAATCCCCTTTTAAAGCTGTCTGTTCCTCACTACACCCTCTGGCA